>NC_056750.1:382959724-383259724 GCF_019279795.1 Protopterus annectens
GACAACTAAAAAAATGAAATGGACAGAAAAAAGAAAGATTTAGAGAACACCGAAAAGTCTAGTTTGTGACCTTAAAACAGAAAATACATTTGGTTGTGTAGTTTGATATCAAAACTGAAGAAATTCTTGATAGCAAATTCTGTGTAACAATTTCAGCACAATCATAATTGCTTTGATAACTGACATTATGAAAGTCACTCATTGCATGAAAGGAAATGGAAGACAGGAATACATAAAACTCTACAGGTATGGTGGGTTAACACATTTTCTTGAAGTATGAAGTGACTCATAAAAACAGCACAGAATCAGCGTTCTTTGCTTTCATGAAAAACTTAAATCTGAACTGTAACAGCCAACAAAATCCACAATGTTAATGGCATATCTCTCCACAGTATTACTTTAAATAAATAGAGATCTTGTAATGCTTACATTCCTTATTTAACCTCAAATAATAATATCAATTGGGAATACTAGGCTAATGATCCTAAAGGGCCTTTTTAAGCCTAAGCGCGTTTCCCAGAAATAATAGAAAGGTACTGGACCCTTAGGTTTTGTGGGGGTATATACAATTAGGCATGAATGGGTGAGCATTTACAAGTTTTCTTTCTCTAACAGAGACATAGGTGCTAGACCTGCTATAAACTTAGGATTCCCCATCCACTGACCCACACTTTGCTTGAAAAAGTGTAGTGAGAAACTTTGCATCACATGGATGGGAAGCCTATTTCAGAGCAGGATTAGCCCCTGAAGTATATACCTGTCCCTCCAGCATGTTTTATTTATGTTGTAGATGAGGTATAGGCTACTGGATTGGGTGTTTATCAACTTCAGATTTATTTTATATGAGGGGCTGTTAGGATTGGCTTGTTTCTTTATATATCACTTATGCTGGTGTGTTTTTAAATATCACAAATGGAAGATAATTCTTAGTATAGAACCAGTGGTAAAGACAAAGACTAGGCAATGAACCCTTATTTTTTTAGCTTTTGTATATATGCACAAACTGAACAGATTGGCTCACTATCAACATTATGACTGTATATGAATTTTTCAGACAGATGAGGTCACTGTAAGAGCTTTTCAGGTCTGCAAATGTACTGGTATGTAACAAGCAGCAGTAATGAATCAGTGTAATGGTAATTAGAATGGCAAGTGTATTACTTTTCATTAGCAGAACCTGCAACCTATTATTATAAGTGATGCAGTACTATTTAAGTCATACAAAATATAACATCTGGAGGCTGTATTAATTCAAATGTAACTTACAGTAAATTTCCATATTTTCAGTCATGCAAAGAAGATCATGTGGAGGCTGTAGATGGTAAAGGAGTTCCCTACTCAGTCATTCAAAAAAGTCAAACTGGCCATCATCTAAAGGTGTACAAATACTATACAAACAATGGAATCATCAAATGTGAAGTCATGACTCCATAAATGAATAAGTAAATAGTTATCTGATCACTGTACAGCAGATCAGAGTATTATAGTACTCATTTTGCTTCTTAAAGGAGCATGGCCATTTAAAATTGGATTACATTCAGTCCTATATTGCTATTTGATGTTTTTATGGGTTCAGGCACCTAGGCAGTGAGATATTTCCCTGTGGTATATTTGGTTGGGGATATATGGCTTAAGTGACATTCAGCTGCAGAGAAATATGGATATTTGCAAATGCCCATGGGAAAAGAGAAGCACACGCTGTCATGCCCACAGCTTTAATAACCAAGTGCAGGGAGGCAGAAGACGTGATGAGTGTTGTGCTCAGTGTACTGTATATTTTTATTTAAGTACAATATGTAGAAGTATGCTACAGCATGGAGGGAATCCTGCATGCTACTGTACTCACATTTATACTCCAGTATGCATTTAAGCAATGTTCCCTAGACACTGTGAAGGGAGTAATGGTCCACACACACCATTCATAAAGGCACTGCCCACTGTGCACTGCATTTTTACTGCCACTGACATGCCCACTGGCCAGCCTGCAGCTGATGCCTTTCATACTGCCTGTCTCATGTTGCCTTGGAGGCCAGGGACATTATTTTCCCCCTGTGCATTTGGCTATTGAAGCTGTAGGGGAATTTACAACAGTTAACGTCACTTCAGCCATGTGTCCCCAACCTAATGTGCCACAGGGAAAGGTCTTGCTGCCCAGGTGCCTGAACCTGATTTTTACATTACAGAGTCAATGTTTAATAAAGTAAGAAGTTCTACTGCATAAAATTTGTAATTTGGTATACAACACATCGGCACTACCCCACACACCCACACAATATTACTAAACAAACAGGACTCCCTATTATTATCTCACTTCATGAACTCCAAGTACAAATTGTTAAGTACCTCTCTGATATCTGCACAATAGATTGCTTGCATGGACAGTGCTAAGTGAAATGGGAAGGCCTACTAGATATTCATTTAATATGATATATACAACAAAGGGACACACACCACTGGAAACATCTTATTATCACTATAAATGATTAGTAGCACTCCTAAGTTATCTACTGGAACGTGTACAAACGATTATGATATTCTTAAACAGTAACCATACCTAAAGCAACTTCTGTACCTACAAATGTTTTGTGTGTCATTCATGCTACTTTTTCAATGATTCAGCTAAATACTCGAACAGTTCAATTAATTCCATACAGCTCTAAAAACATCTGGTCATAGCATTCATCTTCTGGTACTGACTCTGTATAGTTTGACCCTTTAGCAATTTCTTCATTCAGCATTTTGAATATATATTTTGATCCATGAATGTCATCTTATAGCTGTGTTTGACATTTCACTTCTTTTACCATTTTTCTAATTGTACACCCTTTTATATTGCTCCCATGTTTTTAACATTCTCTATTCTTTTTTTTAACCAAGGCTCATTAAGTTTGACATTCTGCCAAACCAAAACCATGCATGTTTTTAGGTCAGAAAGTACAACACCTTCAGATTCTTGTTGCTGTACTTTTAATGTCTTTTTCATTATTACTTTTCACTGAAAATCTTACGTTCAGTGCTGGGTTAAATGCATGATCCTGTTCCTGTCTGGATAGCAGCCTGTTTTCTTTGTGCCCATAGAACATAGCACACATAAGTCTATTTCTTAGAAAGTCTGCCAGCTCTACTCCAAAATAGCAGTGTTCATCTTGTCTACACAGTCTTGAAATACTCTCCCGAATGCATTGTTTACTTGCTTCATTTTTGTGTATCTATAACGTTCTGCAGTTATCAAGAGTTTTTGGATTTACATTTCCATACATTTAATACAATGTCTTTAAAATATATTTTAAGATTGTTTAATGGGGTTGCCAAACTGTACAAGATTCTCTGTATTAGTACCCATTCTAATATTGGCACCACATTGGTATTCAACACCGAGTGCTAAGTTGGAGTGAACTGAGTCATTTTGAACAGTAAAAGCAATGGATGGCTGGAACAGACTTACGGAGAAAACAGCATGGCAAAAATATTAAAAAATGTCAAAAGGATTGAAGACTGCATGGGGCAGATGTGGCACAATACTTACAAATAATGGAGCTAAAATGCTATTAGAAAGAAGCTACAACTTGCCTAACAGATATGGAAATAAACATATCAGCTAGGTCAAGCAGTCCTTACCTACCACTGGAACAAATGTTTATACTTCTATTTAAATGATTATCACTCTGTAACAAACTGCCTGGACTTATGTAAAAAAATAAAAGCTGACCATCTGTGGAACATCATAAGTGATAATCTTTTGAGCTGTTTCAGCCCATACTGATAACAGACACTGATCTCAAAAATAAAATGCACTTACATAGCAATAATAATTCATTACTCCCTTCATAGGAATCAAGGTAAGGATAGGAAAACATTAAACTTAAATTGTAGTGCTTATTCCTCTCTGACATTCCAATACTTACATTCACATTGTGTTTCAGCAGAACCAAGTACTTCAGTGAGGGTTCATACTAGCTCTTTAATTCAATGATTACTGTGTAAAATATAAATGTTACTCTGTATTGTGTCATGCCATTGCCTAATATAGGACATATTCTCAATGGATTTCTTTCTACATATGCAGGATTCTTAGTGTGATGAACACCTGTGAAAGGTTACCACTTAATAATTTATAGGTAGCCAGCTTTATCTTTATTGCCTAATGCTTTGCAATGTTGAAATAATCTTTAAACTGATTACATTGTTTTGCCTTTATAAAATAAAATTCTTTAGAGGGAGTGAAATTATAGTTTAAACTATAGGTGGATTTCAGAAAATGATTTTCCTGCTGCTGAGTGTGTGGAGAAATTATAATAAAATTATACATATAGGGTGCAATCCTCCTATTTTCATATCTTTTCTGTTGCACTGTTAGATCAATTTTAAATTCTTACATGTGCCTGTGTGTTTTTGTGTGTGCATACACAGATACACAGACACAAGCATATACATGATTCTATTTGTTTAATTGCTGATGGACTTTAACCAACAGAAAACACATTAAAAACATTCAAAAGCAATTACTATCATCTAAGCTAAAAACATCTTAACTAAGTGGTCTCAAATGTAACAAATGTGTTACATCTGCAATCACTAAAAACAAATATCGGAACCCCACAGTCACGTAGTAGTAAAGAAAGAGTAACTTTCTCAATTATAAACTACTGATGTTCAACTGAAAAAATGCTAGCACATGACTGATATGTGCCATGATCAAATCAATGGCACTTTATATCTATATCTCCACCTATTTTTATTATATTTGTATCTTTTGGAGTCATAAGCCTAATAGAAACATGTTATATAAATTCTTTGGCTTTCTGGTCCATGTTTGAAAAATAAGTATATGTGTAGAATGCAAACTCCAAATAAAATTATGTTTTTTTATGAAAAGAAAGTACAAGAAAACAATATACTCACAGTACTTTCTTCTCTCTTCCAACAGCAATTAAACAAACAAAATAGTAAGGCTTTGCTTTTTTCCAACAAAGATCACATTTTTGGCTCCCTGTGTGGATGACCATTAGATGCTCCTAAAGCCTCTTCATCCACCTGCTCAACCCAGCCTAACTAAACACTTCAGGATTAATTATGACTCATGTATGGGGCTGGTTAGGAGATTGAAGCATTATAGGGCAGAGTCATACCTCTGCCAAGGGCTTGTTTTTGTCTGATTCTTAAGCAAATGCTGAAAGCTATATGATCCTGAGTTTGTCTCACATTTTTCTTTATCATAACATTTGTGGTTTTATTGTCAGTGGTAGATGGCTACAGGCATTAAATAAGGACAGACATTTGAGCTTCTGACTTCATATCCATTAGAAAAATGAATGCTGTGCAAACCTATTATTCTATCAACTCTTCAAAAATGTAAGAGCAATATTTAAAATCTGACCTTGATTTTGGGCCTTTGTTTCCCCCTATATTTTTGGCTTGAACCAGAGCCTTTAGTTGAGAAAGTGATTATTTATGCATTTGTTTATTTGTTTATAGTCTAGGAGTAGAACATCCGAGAGATAACACAAACAAATTAACTATAATTGCTGGGGCTATCTGTAGAGGAAATGACTGTTGCTTGCTCACTATTCTGGCTTTGGATGAATAATGTGATTTGTGTAAGGTAACCTGAAGCACTTTAATTTGTGGCTACTGTGTAAGAATTGAAAAGATTGTAGAATACTGGAATGAACTGGAAATAACTGAAAGAAACTGGAATGAGGCTGAAATGAATGTCTTTATTTGTTAAGAAGTTTGCTTAACATAAAGCATAAACTGAATTCTGGTACATGTTATCTTCTGGAAACTAAACAATCACTACAGGAATAACTTTATTCTGCCAGTATTATTTGAACACACAAACTGACAACTACTACTGTTATATATCTGTCTGAAAACATAACTTGAGATTCTGCATACTTGCTTCATCTCTAATCCATAGAAATGCACATCAGTTCTATATACATTTTAACTGTAAAGAATACTTTCTTTAGGTAACTGAAACGGATTTACCATATGTGCACTGAATAAACAAACATTGAAGAAAAAACAATAATGTTTACTTCTGGCTTTGGTGATCTTGTCCTTCTGTAGATACTTGACTTGTGCACCAAAGCTCTTGCCAAGTTTAGGCCTTACTCTGCATTGTCCCAGTCACTGCTGAGATACTGGATGATCCGCCTTAATGTCCACGGGTCCCTTGATGTGTCTATTATATATTTTGGGTCTCTAATCCACCCCTCCATCTCTGGTGCAAGCCTGGGTGGCAGACAGAATAATTTTTTCCTGACTGTATTGAAAAACATGTATTCTGGAATACCAAACTGGAAATTATCCTGACAACCAAGACTGACATGTCTTTTTGTAGCAATATCTGCATAGCACAAAAAAGCAGTATCAGGTCCTTAAAATAACATTTGCAGCTTTAACAATTATAAAACAATAGCACTGCTTGTTGCCCTGCATGAAATAAACCTATGTTACTAATAAATAAACTCTGTAAGTCTGTAACCAAACTGGCAATGTTGTTGTTGTATCTTTCGGCTTTTCCTGGTTAGGAGTCGCCACAGCGGAACTCTGGTCCGCTAATGATTGGCAGTAGATTTTTACGTACCGACTTGCCAGGCCTGATGCACAACCTTCAACGAAGGTACGCCCATTCACACACGTCTCCACACAGAAGACGGTTTAGCTGAGAATCGAACAGGACAATGTCTTACTGTGAGGCGACAACGCTACCGCAGCACCACCACCGCAGCAACCAAACTGGTAATGTACTACATTGAAATGGAAAAGGTGTAACTTTATTATGAAATCAAGCAGAAATCTCAGTGGCATTGCTTTTCCCTGTCATAAACTCAAATGCAACTAACATAGTAATCTGACAATGCACTAATCTTTCAGCAGGTTTTGCATTTCTGCACCTTTAAAAAACTAATCTTAACCGTTGAATTTTTTGCATTTACTCTGTGACCCTCAGGTCATAATTTACAAAAGGATTTCCTCAGTGTTTGCAGGTCTGCTCCCACTGCCTTATATGTAGCTGTTCATTTAGCTGACAGCATTTAACTCTTTCAGTACTACTGAACGCTGCAAGGATTTATTATTACTCTACAATTTTTTGGATAAATAGTAAGAACTGTAACTACATATAACCATCACTAATACTATTTAACTGATCTTTACCATACTGTTTTTAAACTGGCCTGTAATCTGGTAAACTCAGATACTTAAATCTATGTCTCTGGTGTGCTCTGGTAAGATGCAGTTTCTGCATGAAATATATAAATTCTTGAACCATTTACATATACTCATTTATTACTAGAATTGAACTGATCTAATTCTAGAACTTTACTTGACTGTCCTTTACAAGTATGTGAAGTTTCCACATATAAGAACTGACTCGGCCGATATAACAAGCTCACACCAGCCAAAAACTCTCTGACTTAGATTACCCATAATGCTCATCTCCTCAGATTGAGTTTGCCTGTAAGTAAATAAAGTGGAGGCTTTGTTTGAGCAAATGGCCTATCATGCAACCAGGAACATATCTGAACCTGTAGGAGTCTTTTGGAGGGGGTAGGAGAGTGGGATGTCATGAATGAATGAAGACTGATAACACAGATGGAACATTATGGTAAGAATATAACTTTTTTACCTGATTTTGTCAATCTTCATTCATTCATGACAGATGGGACAGAATCCATAGCTACTTTATGTCTTGGGAGGCCCTATGGAAGGATATTCCTGAGCACCATTGAGACAAAGAATGCTCTCCCCCTGGAGACCATGTCCAATTTGTAATGAGTGATAAAGGTATAAGGCATAGCCCAAGTAGCTGCTGCGCAAATGTCATCCATAGAAGCTCTCGAATGAAAGACTATTGAAGTAGCAAATGATCTTGTTCAATGCACCTTGACTTAAACGCACTTGAGTTTTTTGATAGACAAAGGAGATGCAGTCTCTCAACCGTTTTGTCAGAATGACTGTAGAAACTGATTTACCCAACTTGGGCCCTGAAAAAGACAGGAACAATTGGTCTGATTTCCTGAATGATTTAGTCCTGTCTAAGTAAAAATGCAATTATCTATGTACATCCAGCAAATGCAAACAATATTCTCATTTGTTAGAAATTTTGGAAAGAAAATTGGCAGGTCAATGGACTGATTCATACTGAAATCTGAGACAACTTTGGGTAGAAAGGAGGGGTTAGTCCAAAGAGATACTCTCACTTTGTGAAAAACTATGTAAGGGCGCTTTACACACAAGGCTTGTATTTCTGATATTCTCCTTGCTGAAGTGATGGCTACCAGGAATAATGTCTTCTAAGACAAAAATTTTATATCACAAGGGGTGGCTGGCTCAAAGGGTTTATGAGTCAGAGCTTGGAGAACTAGCATCAAATTCCAAGTTTCAATGGGCTCTGTAAAGGGTGTTTTTTAAATGCATGACTCCTTTTAAGAAGGTTTTGCAGAGACAGTGAGATAAGGTTATTAAAAAGAAATCTACAAAACCATTATGGAAATCTGAGATAGCTGCTAAATGGACTCTAATAGTAGAAGCTGAGGCTCCTGAATGGAGTAAGGCTGATAAGTATTCCAACACTGTATTAATCCGGGCTGCAAAGGTGTCAAGTCCTTTTTCTCGAATTCAAGCACAAATCTGTTCCATTTACTATAATAAACTTTTCTAGTGGACGGTTTACGAGAAGCCAGTAGTATTTTTGTACAGGGGAATATAGATTATTCTGTCTGGCAATTACCAGAAGTTGAGGTACCAAGCTGTCAGCTTGAGGCTGGATAGGTTTGGATGGACCAACCCCTGTGGATGTGGCAGTAATCCTGGAGTCGGGTCCAGAGTCCATGGGCAGTGAACTAGGTGAGGCCACTGGAATGGAAACCAGATTTGGCAGGGCCAATAAGGTGTAATGAGGATTACTTTGCTTTTCAACCAATGTGCTTTCTTAAAACTTGTAGAATCAGAGGAAAGGAGTGGAAGGCATAAAGCAAACTCAGGGGCCAATTGTGTGCAAGAACATCCCTCGGGGACTCCCCCTGAGGATGAGGGATAAGGGCAAAGTAGCTGCTGCATTTGTGATTGATGGGAGATGCAAATAGATTGCAGCAAGGTTGTCCCCAGCGATTAAAGATTTTCATCGCTACCTCGGGATTGAGAGACCACTCATGAGGAAGGAGAATGCATCTGTTCAGTTTGTCTGCAATCACATTGGAATTCCCAGGAATGCTCACTACTACCAGAAAATGGTTGACGACTATGACCCATTGCCATACTCTCATGGCTTCCCAACATAACGGGTAGGATACGAGTCCCCCCTGTTTGTTGATGTAACAGATGACTGACATGTTGTCTGAATGGATAGCAATTGTCCCCAATGGGAGGGAAGGATGCTGATATGCAAATTGGCCTCTTAGGGAGACCAAGTGCCTTACACTTTCTTTCCCTGAAAATGCCCCCCACCCCACCCCATCAGGGATTTGTCTGTGGTCACTACAGCCTTGGGCTGAGGGGGTGAGAAGGGACAACTCCAAAACTCCTTTTCTGACTTTGTCCACCAGTTCAGATCTTGCTTGCAGCAGTTTGTTATGCAGATTGGGTGGGACATAGGATGTGTTAATAGGGACCACTGTGACGCTAGGAGCCATTGCAGAAGCCTCATATGGAGTCTGACTAGGCCAGCTATGGTAATTTTTTCTGCCATCGACCCTAGCAGTTGAAGGACTGGGTGAGCTGGGACTTTCTCCTGAGAAAGTATCACCCAGAGCTGAGATCTTAGCCTCTGTAGTCTGTGATGAGGGAGAGCTACAAGACAGAGCCTTGTTTTGAATGTTGCTCCTATGAATTCTAGGATTTTAGTAGATACTACTTTTGACTTCTCTTTGTTTATTGAGATGCCTAAGAGCCATGCCTGGTGTAGGGTGTTGTGCAAAGTGAGAAGTAGTAGATGCTTGGTGGAAGCGGTAGGGAGCCAATCATCTAAATATGGAAACACCTGGAATCTTTGCAGTCTCAGGTAAGCTGTTACTACTACCATACATTTGGCAAACATTCTGGGGGCTGTGGAGAGACCAAAGGGCAGCACTTGAAACTGGTAATGATTGGCTCCCAGTTGGAAGTGGAGATATCTTCTGGAGCATTTGTCCATTTTTATATGGTAATACGGATCCTGAAGCTCTATCGAGCACATCCAGTCGTCTTTTTCCAGAAACAGAAGGACAGACTGAACCATGACTATCTGGAATATGGTCTGTTTGACAAACATGTTTAGGATACTGAGGTCTAATACTGGCCTCCAGTCCCCTGTCTTTTTTGGCACTAAAAAGAACCTTGAGTAAAATCAGGATTCTACTTGGTCTGGTGGAACTGTTTGGATGACTCTTTTTTCAAGCAGTTTTTGAATTTCTTGCACTTCTGCTGCATCCCTCTGACTGGTTGGAATGTCAGGGATTTGCCTTTGCAGCCTCGGGTAAAGATCAAAGGAATGTGGTAACCTCTGGTAATTATTGTCTGCACTCAGGAATCTGATGTTACTGAATGCCAGGCTAAGTGGTGCAAAGAGAATCGTCCCCCGACTGCTTCCAGAGGTAAGTAATTGGGCTGCTCTTCAGGAGTGCTGGTAGGATTACCTAGAAAAAGAATTTCTGGAGCCCTGGTTATGTGGGCCCCCTCTGCCATGGGGGGGGGGGCATCTTCTGGATGAGTTCTCCCCTCTGCTCCAGAGGGAAACTCACTATGTGTGTCAGAAAAGGCCCTTGGGATTTCCAGAACCACATCTTTTCACTCCTCTGATTCCTAGTGTAGGATCATTGGGGAGTGGAAAAATGCACGCCCATAGCAGACAGGGTCTTGCCATCCTTCTTACACCTTACTAATATATCTTTAACTTTTGGACCAAATAGAGAGGAAGTGTCAATGGGAGCATTGATGAAGGAAGACTTGAAGGGGTCCGCAAAATCATACAAGCGCATTCAGGAGTGACGTCTCATGGCAACGTCTGCACCTGCTTCTCTGGCCATACCTTTGATTGCATGTACAATCAACTACATGGACAAATTAGATATTGAATCTAGGGTAGCAAGCTGGGAGGCAAATTTGTCACGTACCTCATCAGTTTACTGAAGTTCTGTGATCAGGTCCCTTTGAAGACAGGTAAAATGTGCCAAATAATTCAACAACAGTATGACAAACGTTGTTGATGCATAAACCTGCTTCCCTAATCTGTCCAACATCTGACTCTCTGTTTGGAGGATGGACAGTAGGACTCTCCTCTGTGAGTTCCTTCTTAGTGGCCACCACCACCACCACCATATCATCTACTGCCAAGCCTTTGAACCAGTGAGGATGATCCTTTGTGGGGGGACAGTATTTTGTCTGGCCTCCACAGGATTGGCTCAGTGGTGTCATGGGCCTTCCAAGCGCGCTGCATGATGAGCTTGACCAACTCATCTGCAGGTGGGGTCACCCAGAAAGTAGAGGGTTGGGCAGAGAAAGGCTGCAAAAATACAGATTACTCCAAGGAAGGGTTGGTGGGCTTCCAGTCACCCCTCTGTTTTAATTTTTCTAGTATGACTCAAAAGGAGAAATCTTCAGGGGGTGACTGTGGGGACTGTTCCCCTTCACTGTAATCCATATCTTCAGTGAGAGATTCCTCAGGTGAATCAATGTGCTTCCTCTTGCACAATCTCTTATGGGATGCTCATCAGGGGTAAGGTCTGAAGAGGACTCTGAAGAGAGGGCACCCTGCTGGTAGGGTATCTTGCTGCTCCCGTGCCCACTGCCCCATTGTAGTGGACTGTGACAGCTGCATTCCAGAGGAAAAAATTATATATATATATATATATATATATATATATATATATATATATATATGAAAACATTCTGGTGCCGAAGGAGCCAACTGTGAGCCCGCTGAGGTGAGTGCCCTCTCCATAACCTGGAAGGCAGGCTCACCTGAAGAGAGATGGGAGCTCAGAACCGAGAAAGACAATCTTGGAACCAGGGTCACACCCAGCTCCGATGAGCACACCTCCAGAGAAGTAGTTGCGAGAGGACTTGGAGCTGTCAAAGCAACCAGAACTGTAGACGGCACCAAAGAAAAAAATCAGTGCCATAGTAGGGATCATGGTGCCAACAGACCAGTCATGGTCTCGAGGGTGGATTGGCTCTGACTGAGCCATGGTCTACAGGGTAGGTTCCAGAATCATGGTAATGTCTACCAATGGAACCAAAGAAACTGGCACCAGGAGGGGCATTGGCATTGAGGGCTCCAAGACCTATGGGGATGCTGAAGGAGGAATATAGGTTGGAGTCTGTGGAGAATAACTCTTGGCTCCTGGTGGGAGGGAGGCCTTAGATGGAGTTGGGATGCCTCTGGCCACAAGGAGCTGATCCATAAATCTCACTGCATCAAGCTCTGAAAGGCTCCTGGCATAACGAGTGGACATCCACAATGGAGATTCTGGCCCATCGAGGAATGGACTAAGGTATTGTCCAATAAAGGGGTCAATGAACAAGGAGTATTGGGTCCTGGCTAATGTCTCGACCTTCAGCGCCATGGTTGGATGACCAGAAGGTTGTGATGATGGGAGGGGAGTGACCAGTTTTAAGGGAGAACCTACTGTTGGTGCCAAGAGAGTCTGTGGTACCAAGGAAGGGGTTGGTACCATGGCAATTGCTGTAGTCAGTTCTGTAATCGAGGAAGGCACCATGGAGGGAGTTTTAGGCTCCAGTGTTGAGGTAGTTGTCGGTGTCAGTTTGGCATGTTTAGTCTTAGGTTCACAAAGTTCTCCAATTCAGGATGGTGCTGGTAAGTTGATGCACACTGGTGAAAAATGGTAAATCCCGCTATGCAGCTCTGGAATAAATCAATCCTTTCTTATTCAAAGGTTATCCAAACAGTTGCCATGTTCAAGCATCCAAATGTAAATAGTGGACAAAAGGTAGAACTAAAACCAAACTGGACCAAACAGGGCCAGAAGTTTATTAAAACATTAAGCAACACGGTACAAAAATACTGCTTTTCGTCCTTTCACCATACAAAGACTTCTTCAGACAAATGGTTCTACACAAGAAACCAGCCTGTGTTATAAAGGCAATTTCAAATTCAAATTGTGCCCCTCCCCTGGTACAATCCGAATGACCTCATTTCCTGATCACAAAGCATTTGTCATTTCCTCTTCCTAGTTATACACCCATTCAGTAGTATACACAATTCACTTGCAAGAACAAAAATAAGGTTAAAACATTAAAATATTAAAATGAGTGAAAGTGCAGTGGGTAAAAATACACAAAAGTAAATCCCCATTTCAAGTATAAACTCACTAAACAAGTATGGATAATATGGACTATGAGAATAACAAGTCCAAACATACACATTAAAACATTTGAACATTATGTCATTATGTAATAAGGAGGGGGGGGAACATATTTGCAACATAATGATGACATAATGATGAGTAACTCTGCTTTCTGTTGACTTCTAGCAGAATTTAGTACTGTGATGTATGAGAACCAGTCAATCATAAGACAATAAAAATGAGACTTAAAGTAAACATTTTATAACAAAATATGCTGAAAATAAATGGTGAAATAGTAATATAAGTGTCACAAATATATATTATATGTTATGTGTGTATGTTGAAAATTAAAATGAAGTGCATGTTCAAACATTATATGCTCTACCAAGTCTGCATATATCACAATAAGTGTCAGAAGTGAAATAGCCTATCTATTCAATGCTTTCAGTTTCAAAATACTGGAAATAGAATATTGCTCATTAAGCCCTGGTACTGAGCAGGCTCTTGTCTTGAAGTTGCCAGAACAATTCTAGTCTCTCTAGAAGCAGGGGGGTCGGTCCCCCTCTATCATTGTGGACACATTCACCTATTACTCTAAAGCCAAAGGTATGATTCGAAAATGTCGCTGTGTGTCTAGCTAAAGCATTGGTCATGTTTCCAGTTCGAATGCTGTATAGGTGTTCATACACCCTTTCCCTCAGTCTCCTCTCAGTTTTTCCAATATAGAATGAGGGGCATGCTTTGCAAATAGCCACATATACCACATTCTTTGAATTACAATTAAATTTACCTTGGCTGATGTATTGCCTATTTCTCAGTGTAAAATGTTTACCTATGTCCATGTGAGTACAATACCTACACATATTGCATTTATTCATGCCTAACATAGATGGCCTACAATTATTCATTTTGCTTGTTTGCAAGATGCTCTTTATATTTGCTCCCTTCCTGTATACTATTTTAACTCTGTTTGGTAGTGCACTTGGGAGTCTCTCTTCGTCTAATAAGAATTTCCAATTCTTGTTAATAATGTCCGAAATTTGGTAAGCGTCCAGACTAAATGTTGTAATAAAACAGAAATTATTAATATCAGTATGTTCCTCCCTATTAAGTGGTTCACTTAACGTGTCACCTCCATTAGTTATGCTACTTAAATTTTCTCCCAAAAGTGGTATGTATATGTTTTTCATGCGTTTCAATGATACTTCCCTTATAAGTGCATCCACCAAAGAAGGAGGATATTTCCTCCTCAGGAACATGCCTCGCAACAATTCACACTCGAGGTCGAAATCAGTTTCCCTAGACACCATTCTAGCTGCCCTCACCAGTTGGCCTTTGACAACAGCTCTCTTTTGAGTCACGGGATGGCAGCTAGAATAGTGTAAAAAGGAGTTTGAGTATGTTGGTTTCCTGTAGATCCTTGATACAAAGGTACTAGTTTCCAAGTCCTTTTCCAAGTATACATCAAGGTATGCAATTCTACTTGTATGGAAACTGTGTGTGAAGGATAAAAAGGCGGTGCTATCATTAAAATGGATGAGTAATTCATCTGCAACTTCAGAGTTGCCCTTAAGTAATATAAAAATGTCATCCAAAAATCGAGTGTAATACCTGATGCTGCTAGCCACCTCTAAGTGTTGAAGTACATGAGTTCTCTCCCAGTGTGCCATCACCAAATTGGCGAAACTGGCCCCACAGGGAGAGCCCATCGCTACACCTATTTTCTGCACAAAGTATTCCCCACCAAATGTGAAGTAGTTGTTATTCAACACAACCTCAAGTAGTTCACATAATAATGAAACCAACGCAGTTGTGGCCTCCATTTCAAGTAATAACTCCCTCACCCATTCGACCCCCGTGCTTTGTGGTATCGATGAATATAAATCCTTAACATCTATAGTTAAGAAATTTAACTCTTGGTCGAATGGAATAGAGCTAATAGATCTCAAAAATGCCCAGGAGTCCTTACATATCTGTGGGAGCTGACATACAAATTTCTTTAAATGATAGTCTATATAAATTTAGCTATTGGGTAAGTTATACTACCTCTAGCATCTATCAAGGCTCTCAATGGTGGGTCCGAAATAGATTTGTGAATCTTAGGGATCCCGAAAACAGTTGGGATCTTTGGAAATGCCATAAACAGAAAAATATAAGTGTCTTTGTCTATTCTAGCCTCTATAAAAAGCTCCTCAATCAGTGCTTTTATCCTGTTGTATGCTACGTTCAGTTCATTTTTAGATACACTTTGATATGTATTTGTGTTAAGGATCTGCTTAATCCTAATACTGTAGTCTGGTACATCAAATATAACAAGACCACCTCCCTTGTCTGGTTGGACAACCCTAACATTGGTGGTCTGGATCAACTCTATACATTGTTTCTCTTCGTTTGTAATGTTATTAGTAATTGAATTGTTACTAGGTTGTACGTTATTCAAACAGTTAAAAATATCCCATTCACATATTTTTTCAAACAAAGTTAATGATGTGTGCATAGGTGGACAAAAGCAACTAGAAACATGAAGTGGGTCAGGTGCTCCTTGTGCGGCTTTACTAGGGCCAAATATGAAATGCAAGTTGAGTCTTCTCATGAATAACTTTAAGTCCACCATAGTGTGTGCAATACTAGCTCTTGTAGCAGGTATAAATGTTTGACCCTTCGCAAGAAAATCAGCCATTATTTTGTCAACCTGAATAGTGGAAAAGTTATAAATACAAAAGTCACCTTCTGAATTCTTGACGATTTCAGGTACTGGAACCAGTCCTGGATCAGTGTCAGCGTCATGGGCGTCTGTTGAAGGTGGAAAAATTATTTCTTCCATGAGTTCGCATACTTCACCTGTTGACCCCGCCTCAAATTGTAGTTCGAGGCAGGTGTTGGAAAATTTTGCCCTTTCTCTTTAGTCCCTCTACTCCGGTTCCTGGTATCCGATGAAGAAATTGCCTGGTTGCCCTGAGTATGCTCACCCGTTACCTCGTTGTTCTCATTGAGGTTCCCATCGTCCCCTTCAATGTTATCATGTCGGTTCTCCATAGAATTATCATTCCCCGATTGAGATTTGGGGGGGGGGATAAGCTGCATTCAAATGGTAAGCTTCTTTGTCTCTGTTTAGTTTCTTAATTTTGGTAGATTTAAGTTTGACAAGGTGCTGGTCAATGCTAGTAAAACAGCGCTCATAATCAAATTTATATCTAGAAAAATCCAGACTTGACTTTAGCTTTGAGTCTAGTGCATTGAGTTCTTGCACTAATGAATCAGCCCATGACTGATAATGCTTAGATATTAAAGTCATTAGCTCAAAGCCATGTTTATCAAACAAAGAGATAAGGTCCTTGTGGAAGTCAGTCCCCCCCACAAGGCCAGTTGGGTACTGCCATGATCTCAGTCCTTTTGGGACAATTCTCTCACGGAGACATTCCTTAAAGTAAGCAAGTTCAACTTGTAGTTTCTTATATTTGTAAAGTTTAGCATCAAATTCTTTCAATAAGCTAGTTACTAGTTGCCCCTCGGGTTCATTAGTTTGAAGGCGTTGGTCATTGGCATCGTTAGTAAAAGACACTGCAGTTCCTAGCCACTCATCTAGGTTTAATGCAATAGGTTGCCTCACATGGTGCTGTTCATCACCAGTTCTTTGAATATTGTTTCCGTCTAAATGTTGCATCACAGACCCCTCAAATGGGGTCAAGTGAATAGACATGGCCAGGTTAGGGTCATTCATTGACAGGTCTATATTCTGGGTAAGGGGATTTGGGGGGTTTAAAAGTTCAGTAGTATTACGAGGGCCGTTGTTAGTAGCAGAACACCCTCTTAACCCCTTGTCAGATAAAGTATCAACTCTCTCTCAGTTAATAGTTCTACCTTTATTATGTTGCAAATATGTTTCCCCTCCCCTCCCTTCCCCCCCCTCCCCCCCCCTCCTTATTACATAATGACATAATGTTCAAATGTTTTAATGTGTATGTTTGGACTTGTTATTCTCATAGTCCATATTATCCATACTTGTTTAGTGAGTTTATACTTGAAATGGGGATTTACTTTTGTGTATTTTTACCCACTGCACTTTCACTCATTTTAATATTTTAATGTTTTAACCTTATTTTTGTTCTTGCAAGTGAATTGTGTATACTACTGAATGGGTGAATAACTAGGAAGAGGAAATGACAAATGCTTTGTGATCAGGAAATGAGGTCATTCGGATTGTACCAGGGGAGGGGCACAATTTGAATTTGAAATTGCCTTTATAACACAGGCTGGTTTCTTGTGTAGAACCATTTGTCTGAAGAAGTCTTTGTATGGTGAAAGGACGAAAAGCAGTATTTTTGTATCGTGTTGCTTAATGTTTTAATAAACTTCTGGCCCTGTTTGGTCCAGTTTGGTTTTAGTTCTACCTTTTGTCCACTAATTACATTTGGATGCTTGAACATGGCAACTGTTTGGATAACCTTTGAATAAGAAAGGATTGATTTATTCCAGAGCTGCATAGCGGGATTTACCATTTTTCACCAGTGTGCGTCAACTTACCAGCACCATCCTGAATTGGAGAACTTTGTGAGTTTGTGTATGTGTTCCCAAGTTTGCTGTTAGTCTTAGGTTCAGTAAGAACCTGTGCTTTAGCAGTTTTCTGTTCCTGTGACTGAGGAGACAATGGAACTGAATGATTCCTTCATCTCTTTTCTTGGAGAGGTTGAAACCCCCACCTCAGCTAAAGCTTCCAAGAAAGGGTTTTTTAGCAGGCCTTTTAAAATTAACTTATTTTTACGCTCTGCTAAGGTGCGGGCACTAAAGCCCTTACAGAGCTTGCACGGGGGTTGAGCCTTCAAGTGTGGTTCCTCTAAACCAGGGGTGTCCAACCTTTTCACTTGCAGGGGCCGCACTGAGTCAACAGAAATCGTCTTGGGACCGCATGTAAAATATACCATATAATTAACTGTATCGCTGTCGCGGTCGACCAAAGTCGACGCCCTGGCTGTATTGAAGGTGAATTTGAACAATGTATAAATGCATAATATTTGCCTAAAATTCAAATTCTCATTCTAATTCTTAAAATAACAGTTAACTCTAACATCTTAGTTTAACATCTTAGTTTATTTGTAAAAAAAAAAAGAAAATTAACAGGTACGAACCCTTCAATTTGTATGAGATCATACCTCTGATTTTGCTGGTTTCTTAAAGATGTCCATGTCTTCCATCATGTCCTTAATGTCCATATGTTGTCCAAAGCGCTCATGTATTCTTCTGTTTCTAGCTTTGGAATCTGTCCCTGAAATATGGCACTGGCAATATTTCTTGCTTCTGCACTACTATCTGGTCAGGCTGGTCTGAAGATGAAAGAAGGGTCATCAGTGATGTTCTCAAACTGAGCACCTCTTTGGAAAGGCACATTTCTAGCCTTGGAATCTGTCCCTGAAATATGGCTCTGGCAATATTTCTTGCTTTTGCACTGCTGTCCGGACAGGCTGGTCTGAAGATGAAAGACGGTTCATCAGTGGTATTCTCAAAATGAGCACCCCTTTGGAAAGGCACATTTCTAGCTTTGGAATCTGTCCCTGAAATATGGCACTGACATTCTGCATTGCTGTCTGGTCAGGCTGGTCTGAAGAAGAAAGAAGATTCATCAGTGGTATTCTCAAAATGAGCACCCCTTTGAAAAGGCACATTTCTAGCTTTGGAATCTGTCCCTGAAATATGGCTCTGGCAATATTTCTTGCTTTTGCACTGCTGTCTGGACAGGCTGGTCTGAAGATGAAAGTAGGTTCATCAGTGGTATTCTCAAACTGAGCACCCCATTGGAAAGGCACATTTCTAGCTTTGGAATCTGTCCCTGAAATAAGGCACTGGCAATATTTCTTGCTTCTGCACTGCTATCTGGTCAGGCTGGTCTGAAGATGAAAGAAGGTTCATCAGTGGAATTCTCAAACTGAGCACCCCTTTGGAAAGGCACATTTCTAGCTTTGCAATCTGTCCCTGAAATAAGGCACTGGCAAGTTTTCTTGATTCTGCACTGCTATCTGGTCAGGCTGGTCTGAAGATGAAAGAAGGTTCATCAGTGGTATTCTCAAAATGAGCACCCCATTGGAAAGGCACATTTCTAGCTTTGGAATCTGTCCCTGAAATATGGCTCTGGCAATATTTCTTGCTTTTGCACTGCTGTCTGGACAGGCTGGTCTGAAGATGAAAGACGGTTCATCAGTGGTATTCTCAAACTGAGCACCCCTTTGGAAAGGCACATTTCTAGCTTTGGAATCTGTCCCTGAAATATGGCACTGACATTCTACATTGCTGTCTGGTCAGGCTGGTCTGAAGAAGAAAGAAGGTTCATCAGTGGTATTCTCAAACTGAGCACCCCTTTGGAAAGGCAAATTTCTAGCTTTGCAATCTGTCCGTGAAATAAGGCACTGGCAATATTTCTTGCTTCTGCACTGCTATCTGGTCAGGCTGGTCTGAGGATGAAAGAAGGTTCATCAGTTGTATTCTCAAACTGAGTACCCCTTTGGAAAGGCACATTTCTAGCTTTGGAATCTGTCCCTGAAATATGGCTCTGGCAATATTTCTTGCTTTTGCACTGCTGTCTGGACAGGCTGGTATGAAGATGAAAGAAGGTTCATCAGTGGTATTCTCAAACTGAGCACCCCTTTGGAAAGGCACATTTCTAGCTTTGGAATCTGTCCCTGAAATAAGGCACTAGCAAGTTTTTTTGCTTCTGCACTGCTATCTGGTCAGGCTGGTCTGAAGATGAAAGAAGGTTCATCAGTGGTATTCTCAAACTGAGCACCCCTTTGGAAAGGTACATTTCTAGCTTTGGAATCTGTCCCTGAAATATGGCACTGGCAATATTTATTGCTTCTGCACTGCTGTCTGGTCAGGCTGGTCTGAAGATGAAAGAAGGTTCATCAGTGATGTTCTCATACTGAGCACCCCTTTGGAAAGGCACATTTCTAGCTTTGGAATCTGTCTCTGAAATATGGCTCTGGCAATATTTCTTGCTTTTGCACTGCTGTCTGGACAGGCTGGTCTGAAGATGAAAGAAGGTTCATCAGTGGTATTCTCAAACTGAGCACCCCTTTGGAAAGGCACATTTCTAGCTTTGGAATCTGTTCCTGAAATAAGGCACTGGCAATATTTCTTGCTTTTGCACTGCTATCTGGACAGGCTTGTCTGAAGATGACAGAAGGTTCATCAGTGGTATTCTCAAACTGAGCACCCCTTTGGAAAGGCACATTTCTAGCTTTGGAATCTGTCCCTGAAATATGGCACTGGCAAGTTTTCTTGCTTGTGCACTGCTGTCTGGTCAGGCTGGTATGAAGATGAAAGTAGGTTCATCAGTGGTGATGCACAGCTTGCAGGAATGATGAGACTTTTACTTCTTAAAAAATGAACAATTTGTATTTTTACATTTGTTTCACTGACTAACAGATGGTAGAACACGTTTAACTTTGGTTCACCCACTTACTATGGAGCCACAAAGAACATGATAATATGCAACAACACACTCCAGTTTCACAAGTTAATCTCACACCTGCTTTTTTGCAGTTGCGTCTCCAATCTGCATGAGTGCACATTTCAGCTGATGACTTGCACAGATCCACTCAATGAGGCATAGCATCATCAGATAACACCTTTTTGTATTTCTTCCTTAGATTACTATAAATGTCCAACTTGAGGTTTTTCCAAATGTTTGCTGAAAATTTGGAAGGGGTCTTCCAGTGTTTGTTACATTTCTCAAATTTCAACAAATAATTGACTTTATTAGTAGTGGCAATGTTTATTCGTGAAACCTGTTCACAAGGGTGCAGCCAGGCACAGACCTTCGCAGAATTCAAACTTATTGGTCCTAGTTCTTGTTATACTTAAAAGTGTCCATATCAGGAGGTTCAGGCTGTCAAGTCAGGATTGTTCTTTTGTGTAGTAGACAAACATTATGAGCATAACCTTTTTAATGTGAACACTGAGCTTGTCTTTTTGATACCAGTGTGTCTATATCGGTTTTGATAAAGGTAGTGGTGATGCGAAGAGTATTTTCAAGATGCTCATCTGAAATCTTTGTTCTGATTTTATTTTTTGTATACTTCATACGAGAAAAAAATTGCTCGCAAATGTATGTACTCCCCAACAGAGATGTCATGAACACGGCATGTTCGTGAAGTGACGGATATTTTTCTTTGGGTAGGTATAACTTCTAAAAGTCCAATAAAGACGCTTGCAGAAATTTTTCTTTAAGTTGCATACCTGACTGCAATTCTATACATTCCAGTTGCAGGTTTGCAGGCAACATGTTGATGTCAACTTAGAATGGAGTAGCAAATATACTGAATTGTTGTTGGCATTTTCTAAAATCTTGAAATCTACTCTCAAACTCCTGTGATAAACTATTAAGTAATGCCGCATATTTTTCAGTATTTACGTGGCTTTGCTCAGACAGTGTTTCAAAGTGAATGAAGCTATTGTTCTTAATCTGACAGTGCCATAATTTCAGTTTCACTTCAAATGCTGTCACTGTTTGAAACATGTCATTTATTAATAGATTTTCCCCTTGGAGGCGCAGGTTCAGGTCGTTTAAATGAGCAGTGATGTCTACTAAGAAGGCTAAATCAGCCATCCAGTTTGCATTTTCAAATTCGGGTACAGGCTTTCCTTTTGACTCCATAAAGGACTTAATTTCATCTCGTAAATCATAGAAGCGTTTCAGCATTTTTCCGCGACTTAGCCACCTCACTGCAGTAAAGTACAAGATGTCTCCATAGGTAGATTCCAAAGTAGTCAGAAACTCCTGAAACTGGCGGTGATTTAATCCTCTGGATCTTATAAAATTTATTGTTTTAATAACAACATTCATAACATTTTCCATTTTTAAAGTCTGTGCGCACAAATTTTCTTGATGTATAATGCAGTGGTACTTCACAAAACGCACATTACTGATCTGTTTTGCATCTTCTTCCATCAGTGTTGTTAGTCCTTCCTTCTTTCCAACCATAGCTGGAGCACCGTCAGTTACTATGCCAGACAGGTTTTCAATAGTCAAGGAAAAATCTTGCCAGTGTTTGTTTTACTGCCTTATACAGATCAGCAGATTTCGTTTTATCTTTCAGTGGAAACAGACAGGCCAGTTCTTCAGTAATACTGAAATCGTTGTCAACACCACAAATAAATATGGCAAGTTGTGCCGTATCTGTAACATCTGTGCTGTCAAGCTATGGAGTAAAACTTGAAAGATGCACACCGAGATTCCAAGGTATCTTCAACAGATTTGGCTATATCTTCCACACGCCTTGCGATCATCTGGTGTGATAGACTTATTTTAGAAAAATCTGATTTTTTTTCAGGGCAGAGTATGTCTGCTACACTTTCAAGGCATTCTTTAATAAATTCACCATCGGCAAATGGCTTGGATTTTTTAGCAATTAAATTTGCTACGACATAACTTGCCTTCAGTAAAGAATCCGGCTGAGAAGCTGATTTTCGAAACAGCTGTTGTTGGAACGTAAGATTTTTTTTTTAACTCTAATATTTTCTGTCTATGGCACACTCCTTGCAATTCACTTAATTTGGGGTGCATTTGAGTATAATGCCTTTTCAAATTGTAGTCCTTGAAAACGGATACCACTTCTCTGCATATTAAGCAAAGCGCTTTATTGTTAGATTCAACAAAGAAGTAGTCATCGGTCCATTTTTCCTGAAAAACTCTCCTTTCATCTGTTATTTTTCGTTTCATACCCATTTTGTTCTGGCAGGATGCAGAAGCCATGCTGAAAAATAAAAAAGGAGTAACTACTATTAACTACTTTATTCCTAGTTATATTTGTACATTTTTAAAACAGTGGCTAACAATTTACATTAAAAAAATAAGGAAATAAAAATTAAAATTAGCCGTAGTTGTACTTTTATTCCCTGGCATGGTTAAAATATTGATATACTGGCTACTTCTAAGACAGATCCCTAAGTGCTTATCCACATGCTGTTTCTAAGGCTGATACAAATGAGTGGGTGAGGAACAAAACTGAAGGCTTTTCTTCTGTCATTCTGCATCAGCATGTACAGCAGGTGTCTTCTGCCCACCAGAAGGAATTCTGAGACAGAGAGTACTGTATTAAAACTATACATTTCAAATGATACAACAGTCTATCAAAAGCAGTGCTCAAAGTAAACTTTAACCCTCTGTTGTGTACGTGTAAATATGTTTCACCATATTACCAGATATATTCCATACGATAAAGTCAACATCAAACATACACTGAGCTACAAACTGCTTTACCTTTAACTGAACAGTAAACTGGGAAGAAAACCAGCAACAACGAAGCAACGAAAGAAGCGTAGCTTGAACAGCTACCTTCGAACTACTGATATGAATGCCAAAAGCGTTAGTGGAGCCAAGGATATAGCGTGGAGAGAGCCAGGGATGTAATATAAACGTAACTCCCTCAAGCATGAAATGACTCCAATCCGCACAATGATAATCCACAAAAGGAAACAAGTCCACGAAGCGTTGCCAAAACCACCACACGTATCAAATAATAAAAATCACTTCGGCCAAAGTGAAACGAATGCTTTAATTAAAACACAAAACACAACAGCAAATGACACTAGTTTAGCGCTTTCATCTGCACCATCGCAGACTTCCTCAGAACTAGTGTATTCCATCATTGTCATTCATTTTAAAAAACATTTGGCGCCAACTTTTAATCATTCCTTAAAGAGGCAGACATTAAAACCACCATCACATTTGTATCATAATTATATAATCCTTTTAACCTACAAATTGATATGAATTATAATAAATTATGTGTGTAACAATCAATTAAAAGTTTAAATACATTTAATATAAAATTTTCTCTATATATATGACTATACTGTAACACAGATCTTGCATGAAGTCTATGTCAACTGTATTATAACAACACTAATTAATAATACTAAGAGTCCAGAATCAGAAAAGGTTTGATACTGATAAAATCATTGATACCTGGACTTCTAGTAGAGTCAGTGAGGATCTGCCATTTGCTCTCTTTACAGGCTAATCTAGTCTTCCAGTCACCCCCAAACGGTACTTCCTTTTCCTCATCTATGATAAAAAATAAAAATATATGTTCTTCCCCATATTCTTTAATATGCCTGTATAGTGCATTCTTACAATCCTTCTTACAAATTTTATAATAATGTTCATACATACGCTTCTTAAGCTCCCTTTCTGTTTTGCCTATATAATAGGCCGAACAAATTTTACATAGAGCTAAATAAACAATATGTTTTGAACAACAATTGCCACCTATACTTCTAATCAAAGTGTGGTTGATATCGCCCAATGTAATTTTACTACTAGTATTAATAAACTTACATTGGTTGCATCGTCCACATTTGCTGGTGAAAATCCTGCCTTTCTTGTTATCCCTCTTCTATGGCTTTGTGCTTTCCAACAACCTTTTTATATTGGGACCCGTCTTGTAAACGATTCTTGGTTTTTCTCCTAAGATCTTCTTATTAGAATCTACAACAGTAATGATGTCCCAATATTTGTTAAGAATGTCCTGAATTCTTACACTATATGGGGTATATGTAAGAACACATACTCTACCTATGTACCTATCCGAAGGAAATGTGGTTTCCTTAGTTTCATTTTTATAGCCCAATAAAGGTTTGTATTTAAGCCCCCATTGTGATTTCACATATTCAATCATGTTATTAATCATATCAATGGGGTACCCTCTTTTCTCAAACAATTGTGTTAGGAGTTCCATTTCTACTTCCATAAATTCCTTAGTGGATGACATCCGGGCACATCTAATTCCTTGACCCTTAATAATATTTTTGAATATATGAGGAGGGTGCTCACTACCAAAAAACAAATAATCATTAGAAAATGTGCTTTTGCGATGTACCTTGGAGGTGAATCCCGTATCAGTAAGCCCAATATAAACATCTAAATAGGCTATACCTAAATTACTAATATTGTAAGTGAACTTAAG
Organism: Protopterus annectens; assembly: GCF_019279795.1. NCBI lineage: Eukaryota > Metazoa > Chordata > Ceratodontiformes > Protopteridae > Protopterus > Protopterus annectens. The sequence goes on from NC_056750.1 coordinate 382,984,977, forward strand.
AAATTGAGTGCTGCCATTAATATATTCAATAAAATCTGTGATTTTCTCTTTAGGACCGTTTCACATAATAAAAATATCGTCCAAAAATCTCACATAAAAAGAGATATAAGACGAAAATTGGCAAGTGGTAATAAACTCATTTTCCCAATCGGACATGACCAAATTTGCAAAAATGGGGTCACAAGAAGCCCCCATAGCAACCCCCTTACTTTGTCTGAAGAACTCCCCTTCAAAAGTAAGATAATTGTGGTCCAAAACCAAACCCATCACGCACAAAGCCACAGAAGAGGGATAACAAGAAAGGCAGGATTTTCACCAGCAAATGTGGACGATGCAACCAATGTAAGTTTATTAATACTAGTAGTAAAATTACATTGGGCGATATCAACCACACTTTGATTAGAAGTATAGGTGGCAATTGTTGTTCAAAACATATTGTTTATTTATCTCTATGTAAAATTTGTTCGCCTATTATATAGGCAAAACAGAAAGGGAGCTTAAGAAATGTATGAACATTATTATAAAATTCGTAAGAAGGATTGTAAGAATGCACTATACAGGCATATTAAAGAATATGGGGAAGAACATATATTTTTATTTTTTATCATAGATGAGGAAAAGGAAGTACCGTTTGGGGGTGACTGGAAGACTAGATTAGCCTGTAAAGAGAGCAAATGGCAGATCCTCACTGACTCTACTAGAAGTCCAGGTATCAATGATTTTATCAGTATCAAACCTTTTCTGATTCTGGACTCTTAGTATTATTAATTAGTGTTGTCATAATACAGTTGACATAGACTTCATGCAAGGTCTGTGTTACAGTATAGTCATATATATAGAGAAAATTTTATATTAAATGTATTTAAACTTTTAATTGATTGTTACACACATAATTTATTATAATTCATATCCATTTGTAGGTTAAAAGGATTATATAATTATGATACAAATGTGATGGTGGTTTTAACGTCTGCCTCTTTAAGGAATGATTAAAAGTTGGCAAATGTTTTTAAAATGAATGACAATGATGGAATACACTAGTTCTGAGGAAGTCCGATGGTGCAGATGAAAGCTAAACTAGTGTCATTTGCTGTTGTGTTTTGTGTTTTAATTAAAGCATTCGTTTCACTTTGGTCAAGATTTTATTATTTGATACGTGGGTGGTTTTGACTTGTTTCCTTTTGTGGATTATCATTGTGCGGATTGGAGTCACTTCATGCTTGAGGGAGTTACGTTATATTATAGTTTGGTAACGCTACATCCCTGGCTCTCTCCACGCTATATCCTTGGCTCCACTAACGCTTTTGGCATTCACATCAGTAGTTCGAAGGTAGCTGTTCAAGCTACGCTTCTTTCGTTGCTTCGTTGTTGCTGGTTTTCTTCCTGGTCGCATATTTTGATTTCTTCACTGAACAGTAAACTGATTTACCTCTAACTTACACTCTAAACATGAGTAGCATCACCATTAACTCTCCCTTTCATACTTATCCTTTGTTACTGCCCAGATTTCCTCACTCATATTCTAACCTCACGCTTTGCTGCAGTGGTTTCCAACTGTTGTTACAACTAGTCCAATTTTACAGCGTCTTCCATTGCACACTTTTAATGAGGAGTTTCTAAGTATCATTACAATCATCTGTAATTTCAGCATTAAAGAAACCATTTCTAGACAATAAAATGGAACTCTGAAGCAACTATTTCCTCACCCACACTCTTTATTTTCTTATCAACTAAATTATAACTATTCTTAAAAGATAGGCTATGGATGGAATTACAGCCCCCTTCCCTGCTTTGTTTATAATAAATGTGACAGGCTGGATACAAGTGGTATAACTATGGTGTGAGAAGTTATATGTCAGTCACAAAAATGTGTGTATTCACAGTAATGTACACTCTGAGCCCTAGTTGCATGAGTCACCTTTTTATACAAGGCACCAAGGTTAACACTATTTAAATATGTATATGCTTATAAATATTATCTGAAAGTCTGCTCTAAAATGAGTGATATTTAAATTTGCAAACTACAGCTACATAATCCCTGATGAATCACAATGCAGTTGGCATTTATTTCATATCAGGCTGTCAGTCTCTAGGCAAGAATTCAACCATCTGCATGCAATAAATTCTTTTCTGCACACCACAGAGAAACAGATAACCTTCCATCATGTAATAGCGTGATACTAAAGCAATCAGAAGTAAGGGACAGAATTGACATATAGCAAAGAAACAGAAAATGCAGATAATCACCCACATTAAATTTAGACTTTTTGAATGTATAATTCCAGATGTGACATATTTGAGTGACCGTAATATATTCATAATGGAAAAGGGTTACAGACTGGTCATAATCAGGCTGATTTTTGACAATTGCTCAGAAACCTGAGCACATATTAAACTCAAATTATTTTTCTATTTTTATCTGTAAGTCAGACTTTCAGCTCTATAATGTTCAGACCACTCAACCAACTGGGGACAAATTTCAACAGAATCAGGGACAAGTCAAGAAAAAATCAGGGACAATCAGGGACACTTTTACAAAATGAATGCTATTAACCTGAAACATTGACAGAATCAGAGCATATGCGTTCATACACATTTTCTGAAGTAAAAGAAGTTTATAACTGTTAATTATTGTCATTATTCATTAAGTGTAATTCACTACATTTCCTCCAAAAGTCACTAGTTTTAGGAGGGATTAAGAGGGACAGAGCTAAAATTTGAGTCAAAATCAGGGACAGTTGAGAGGTATGATAATGTTTATTTCCAATGCATTTGAAACCTGTTCATTCTGAAAAGGGAAGTTTTTGTTGCTGTTCTTGATTGTGAAAAAAATATCTTGTATTTTTCCTATCACGTTAGCATGGTAAAAGAACCACAAAGTTAAATCTTCAGTCACAACTAATGTGACTCTGCCTGAAGGAACGTGTTGCATATATGTCACTTATACATTCAGCAGCATGGCTGAACCTTGCTCAGAGGTAGCTGTTTTGATAGAGGATGCATGGCTATTTTCAAGGAGATAAGTGGGTAGCTGAGAGTGGACACAATGTTGGCATCATGCCCCTTCTCCTTTCATGCTTCCAGGGAATATGTTAACCATCTTTGCCCACTCTGTAATTCTTATGATGAGAACTTGTGGTTCTCTGCAAAGCTTTTATTCTGTTACTAGCCTTGCACAAGTGGGATCTCCAAAAAGATTTCTAGTTCTCTCAGCATGGCCTGACCAAATGTACAGAGAAGTAATACATTTCTGTTTTCTGTTGCCAGTGCTTCTGCACTGTGTACCCGGATTCACCACACTTTCATTCCTGTCTTTTTAAACAGGCTGCTAACTTTTATAAAAACTAATGTAGTTATACCTAGGCCCCTTTCTGTTTTGGATGTGGCCAGTAGCTCACTATCCATTATTTAATCTCCTTGGGTTTTATTACAGAGGTGTATTTTTATGCACAATGTTTATTGCAAAAACAAATGAACATTCAATGTCAATAAAAGAAAATCGTAGCACACACACAGATAAAATACTATGATTTCCTGTGTAACTTTATTAAACAATTGTTAAATACCAAATTTCTCGACCTAGCTAACAGATATTGTCCCCATAAATTAATTTTAATGATTGTCAGATAACAACATTCTCTGACTAGATAAATAATTACTTGTTGTTAACAGTATGAATTAAAAAGAGACCCCCAAAAATATGTGTACTTTCTGAGTTCTTTTCCTTTCCCTATCCTCATTAATCTGTTTTCATAAAGCCCCACCTCTTGGCCAGTCCTGTGCCATGCTTTTTTTCAGTTTTTAAGTACGATAACTATAACAAAAGTCAACAGCACTGCTTTTCTTGCAGTGTCTTGTCTGTTCTTCCAAACATGGCAGTATGGAAGGTAAAACCTAGGAGTCAAAATGTTGTATCTGAAGCAACAGAAAAAAATTGCCCTTTTACCACGATTACTGCATCCATGGTTTGACACAAACAATATCTACTTAAAACTAAATTGCAGAAAACAGACAAGACGTACTTGCTGACAATGTGAAAACATGGTCAAACAGTGCCCCATAGTGCAAAATGGTAGGAAAAATAGGATGACTCTGGTATATTATCTTGTACTTTTCTGCATGGAAAATAAGATGCCACACATCTGGCAAGTCCTCTGACTCTGACTGCCAAGTTTATTTTCATTTTGCTATCACGTCTTTTTATTAAGGTGGGTTTGTAAACAAAGTGCATAGCACATCACTACCTAGTAGAGACACTGATCATTGTGGCATAAGCGACACTGCAGTGAGTTTAAGGGATGGGGATGGCCCTTTTCTGTCATTTCTCTGTTTCTTTAAGTTTAAGGGCTGTGTTATGTCCATTTCGATAATTTGCTAGGGTAGATCTTCCCTAAAATGTTACTTCACAAACACACCACACACACAAGCACATTTTTTCTGCATCCTTATTCAGCACACACCTATATATATGCTGGAATACTTGTTGGGACAGTGTGGGTGAAGTGTTTATGATGTGTGCAACATTTCATTTGAGGGAGGCCCTGCTTTCTCTTTCTGCATTTTTGCAAGGACTTTGCATGCTTGTGTTTTTAATAGGCTAAATCAAATTCCATAATCTTTCATAGGTTCATAGGTTCTTACTAGGCTATCTGCCCTAGGGCATTTATAAGCCTAGCCAGAATGTGTTTGGCTTTCGCCACCCATTTTAAATTTATTTTGCTATGCCCTTTTTCGAGGTTACTATACTGTGCCTCTGTCTAACAGTGACACAGAAGTGATACCCGGGGTAAACCTACGATCTCCCATCCACTCATCAAGATTCCTCTTGAAGAGAGTCAATGAGGGACTTTGCCTAACCTGGACTGGGATTTTATTCCAGAGTGAAGGGAGCCTCTGGGTTATGAATCTGTCCCTCCAGCATGTCCTATTTATTTCAGTGCTGAGGTTCAAGTCTCTCGAGCGTGTAGCTCGATGGGATTTGGATTTTCTGAGGTGCAGCATGTCCATTAATTCTGGGTTGGACATGGCTTTATACGTCAGGCACAGATCACCTCTGAACAGGCGGTATGCCACTGAGTAGAGCTGGAGTTTCTTTAACCGGGCAGCATATGGCATCTGTTTGAGCCCTTTGATCCTCTTGGTGAGGTACTTTTGGGGTCTTTCCAGTTGCTGCAGGTGTCTGGTAAGGTACATCCCAAAAGGGGCATTGTACTCAATTATGGGCCTGATGAGGGATGAGTAAAGAGGCACGATGATGTCCCCTGATCTAGATGTGAATCCCTTCATGATTAGGTGGGCTATATAAAATGTTTTTCTAACCACTTTGGCCATGTGGTTGTCAAATGAGAGATTGCTATCAACTTGGGTCCCCAGGTCCCTAATTACTTCTTCTGTACTTAATGGATTACCACCTATGTGGTAATTTGTGGGCACTTTGTTTTTGCCAAAGGGGATCACTATACACTTTTTGGCATTTAGCTTGAGGCCATGGCTCTGGCACCAGTTGTCTGTTTCTATGAGGCCCTTTTGGAGGATGCTTGTGTCGGATGGAGAGTCGATTATGGTGCCCAGTTTGCAGTAATCTGCGAACTTGGTCAGCCACAGTCCTTTCGTGTTGGCCTGTACCTCTGAGAAATATATACCGAACAAGAGAGGTCCCAGGACTGAGCCTTGTGGGACACCACTTGTAACTGGTTTGGAGTCTGACATGGCTCCAGCAATTCTAACCATGTGGGTTCTGTCCTTGAGCCAGTTTGCAATCCATCTAGTGACATAGGGGTTTATATTTAAGCTGGTGAGCTTATCTATAATGCCCGAGTGGGGTATTGTATCGAAGGCTTTAGCGAGGTCCAGGTAGACTGTGTGGACCACCTTCCCCTTGTCAATCGCCTTGGTGACTGTTTCAAAGAAATCAACCAGGTTTAAAAGGCAGGATCTGCCCTTAACAAAGCCGAACTGGGTAGGATCCAGTGTCTGTAGGTCCCCAATATCTTTATTTATGAGGTCCATGATGATTCTTTCCATAGCTTTGCAGACTAAGCTAGTCAGGCTTATGGGGCGATAGTTTCCAGGATCCGTTGAGGCACCACCTTTATGGAGAGGGACCACTGTTGCTGTACGCCACTCTTTGGGCACATATCCTGCAGTAAGGCTGAGATTGAACAGTAGTTTTATGTTTGGGTTTAGCGCTTCTTGGAGTTCATGTAGGATGCAGCCCGGGACACCGTCTGGTCCCATTGATGCTGTGTTTTTTGCTTTGGAGAGGGCGGCTCTTACCTGAGCATCTGAGATGTCAGGGGGGCAGCACTCTGCTGGGATAGATATTTGCCCTTTTGGTGGGGAGGGGATGGCTAGGATGTTGGCAATGTCTGTGGGTTCAGTGTATTTTTTTGTCACTTTGGACTAATTCTGAGCATATCTGGGAGATACCACCTAGGTTCCTAACATAACTAAAGAAAGCCTTGTGATTATCCTTAGTGTCCTGTGCAATTTTTCTCTCGAAGCTGGCCTTAGACAATTTTATGAGTGCCCGTAGTTTTTTGCTAATACTGATCAGTGATGCCTTCCCTTTTTGGGATTTTGCTCTATCATTTAGTAGCTTCCTCCTTCTATTGTATAGTTTGTTTATGGCTGGGGTAAACCAGACAGGACGTCTGCCTTTGGAGGATTGGGTCTTGGTTTTATTTGGGATCGCATGATCCATGCATTCCTGAAGGTGTTCATAGAATGCGTTTATAAAGGATTCTGTTGTCGGGGCTGTATTTTCCACAGGCCCGGGGGCTTTGAAGGATTCCACCTCAGTTTTGAGGAGTGTGAAATTTGCTTTAGAGAAGTTTTTCACTGTGGTTTTCTGGGCAGGGGGTGGGGTCGGGATGTGAATATCCAGTGAGATTAGTTTATGGTCTGATCTTACCAGTGAGGGATACACTTCTGGTCTGGAGCATAGAGTCCCCATGTTGGTGATGATAAGGTCCAGTATGTTTTCCCCTCTTGTCGGAGTGGTAACAAGTTGTTCCATAGCATTTGAGTTTATAAATTCTAGGAACCTTTGGGCTAGGGTGTTGGAGCTAGAGTAATGCTCCCAGTCTATGTTTGGGTAGTTGAAGTCGCCTAATATAATGGTGTTTGGAGAGACCTTCATATTTTCCAGTGTTCTCAGGAAGGCCGAGTGGGGTTCCTGGGTTTGGGAGGGTGGTCTGTAGCAGGCTATAAACTGGAAGGCAGTTTTATCCACTGTTAGTTGCACATGGATAGTCTCTGATGCTTCGTGCTTTGCCACCAACCTGGAGGTGTGGGTATCTTTGATGAATATCGATACTCCACCTCCTTTTGTGGTTTGGTCCAAGTTTTGGGGCCGAAAAGCATGGTATGAGGTATAACCTGGTAGTGCTGGGGTGCTCTCGGGAGCCCTGAACCAGGTTTCTGTTACTGCACAGATATCAATGTTCTCCATGCTAAGGAGAGTTTCGAGTGCGTGCATCTTGAGGTTTAGACTTCTGGCGTTGAGTAGCATTACTCTTAGTTTCTTATCCCTTGTGATACCTATGGAGGTGGGTTTGTCTTTTGAGCCTTACCTAAAAAAGGCACTATAGGGGTAGCAAGAGCCTTTGCCAATATCCGAAAGCCCAGGGGTGACAGGTGCAAGCCGTCCCTAGTGAAGCATCGTGGCCTGTCGAGCATATCATCCCAAGCTGACAGGCATTGGATCCCCTTTGAATGACACCAGTACTTAAGCCAATTGTTGAAATTGATCATCTTGTCTTCATATTGTGGCATCATTCTTGGTGAGGGTAAGATGCTACTCAAGGTCAGGGTCATACCGGCCTGGGCTACATGCTCAGAGAGCTCCTTTATGTCTCTTTTCATGTAGTCCAGGGAGGTACGTCTCAGGTCATTCACACCAGCATGGACAATGACTGAGTCATATTTGTACTTGCCTTGGAGTGACCTGAGTGCTTGTGTTATGTGGCGGATCCTAGCACCCGACAGGCTGCTCACCGTGACCCTTTCCTTGTTCAGCCTGGTGAGCGGGACGTCAGTGTGCCTGACGATAGAGTCACCTATTACACATGTATCAGGTGTATTGTTTAGTCTTAAGGGCTGTGACTGTTCGGCACACTGGCTTTGTGAGATATGTGTTGCATGTGTTTTGTTTTGAGGTAGCGGTTGCTTGGGTGCCTGCTTTGGAGGTCTCTGCTGCTTAGGCAGATCTTTATTTAGAGCCTCCGAGTATGTTTTTGTGTGATTATGTGTTTGGTTTGCTGTCGTGGTAGGTCTCTGTGAGACTGGAATTGTAGTGAGTGTGGTTTCCTTCCCCTCCTGACTGGTTATGCCAGTACTGAGTTGAGAGAGCTTAGCCTCCAGTTTGGCTATATGGTTGCATCTCTCACATGTGTTGGAATTTGTTGGGAGGAGGAGAGGGTTGTCTGTGTACATGAGGCAGTTGTAACATTGCCTCAAGATTCCCAGATTCACCAGCTGGACCAGAGAGGAGATTGACAACTGACCTTTGGACATGCTAGAATAATATTGGGAATTCCTTAATAATTGAAAACAAGGGCCAGTGGAGAGTGAGGGTGTAGTGCTTTTAATTTTTAGTGCTGACTTATATAATTGCTTTAGTGAGCAAGTGCCAGGTAACTTAAGTGCAATGTGTTACAGGTAACTTAAATGCAAAAACGACAAACAGCAACTTTTTTTCAAGTGACACAAGGAAATAAGTACAGTAAGCAATGCAGATATCACTAGTGATCCACAGAAGCGCTGAGAAGCTGAGTATTAGGTGGAATTAGCGTTCCAGGGAAATAACAAGCAAACAAACAACAAGCATATAAACAAAGCTAGATTCAGCAGGCCTGGGTCTAGTCTATGCTGCAGCAAACAAGGTGTACCAATTTCAGTAAGATACAGTTCAAATATTCAGGCACTATAAACCTTTAACCAGAAATTCCCAGCTCAGAAGGGCAGAGTCCAGCCTCTTCTCCCACAAGAGTGCAGACCACGAACCTTCTTAATGTAAAATAACTGGCCTGAAGCCCAAGTGCTTAAACCAGAACTAATACACTTTAAGAATAACAGACACTGGGCTCTCAATCAGCAGTTCCCAACTTAGAAGGATGAAAGCTACCTGTCCTGCCACCACAGTGCATGCCACAAACCTTCCTAATGTAAAACAACTGGTCTGAAGCCCAAGTGCTTAATCCAAAAGACTTAGAATGATAGCTACACTTTAATCAAATTACTACCAAGCAGTAATAAATACAACTGAATACTTTAGAGAATGCCTGGATTAGTGCTCAAGTTACACAAACAAAGCTAGATCCAGCAAGCCCGAATCATCACTCACAGTATATTTTTCTTCTGCTTTATAAGTAGGCATCACAGCAATACACACTGGAATAGGCAGGACCCTTCCCATGGTTCACTGATCTTATGATATAAATGAGTTTGCAGTGGGAGGCTGGTCACTAATGCCTTTTCCTTCTTTACATACAAGAACTCTCCATGCTACCTGCTTGTGACTATCAGTTTGTTTTCATAGAAAAGGAATTAAATTATTTCTGAAAAGATTATATTCATGGCTCAGACAAAGGCATATCTTTTTTTATGTGTGGTTTGCTTTTTCCTGTCTGTTTTCTGTCCTCAAAAAGCAGGAAATACGCTGCTTAAGAAAATTTGACCACAGATATGCAGCTTTGTAAATCAGAAACTTTATGGTGCATGAATTGCATAACTGCATCAAATCATGCAGTAAAAAGGATAATTTAATCATGGTATTCCGTAATTATTTGATACTTCCTGTGAACTGCATTTTCTAAAATACAAGGGGGCTGGTGCCACTTAACGGTAGGGATGGGGTTAAGAGGTCACCTGTCCACCTTAAAACAGTACTATACAGGTTGCAGATAAATGAATAATTTGAGATATGGTTACATCAGGAAGCATATGGAACATGTGCATATACTATGCCACATTGAGTAATGTGCATGGTCCAACATTCTTTATCATCAAAACAATTTTGCCTACACTTTTTTTTAACTTTTTACACAGCTTATGATTTTCTTTTCAGGTCTTCAAGATGATTATGTCACTGCTTCATTATGTGTGTAGTTCATAAATCTCAAGGGTGTGTGTGTGTGTGTGAGTGTGTGTGTGTGTGTGTGTGTGTGTGTGTGTGTGTGTGTGTGTGTGTGTGTGTGAGAGAGAGAGAGATGGGCACACAGGGAACTAGAGTTCTTTATTGTGCACCCCATATGCAAAGCCCTAGTTTTCACAGTCATCTGAATCATTTACTTTGGCCTCAGTCAGTATCATATATAAGGCTGCAACATTTTTAGGGTGCTAAAACCTGGTAACCATGTTCTACCCACAGCCTCTTTAATGATGTTGCATTACTTGTTTTTCTTATTTTGTTCGGAAATACTTTTAAAACATGAGCATAATCATTTTGGATCTGAAATAGCTATATTTATTTTGTAATAGGGTACACTCAATGGGACATGGAAGTCTTGGAAGTCTGTTCGGCTTTTACCAGTTAGGGGTCACCACAGAGGAACTCCGGTTCGCTAATGATTGGCAGTCGATTTTTATGGTGCCGAGTTGCCAGCCCGACACCCAACCTTCAGCGAAGGCACACCCATTCACACATGTCTTTCAGAGGCCCCTCGACCTCATGGAGGACATGCAGATCCCACAAAGAAGGCACTCCAGCCGAGAATCATACAGGAGAACCTCCTGCTGTGAGGCAAAATGCTAGCGCTGTACCACCGTGGATTACTCAATGGGACATGCAAATGCATATTTTTATGGATATGAACACTTAAACGTGTCACAATACAAGGTGTGGAAGTTAAAATGGACACAACTTTCAAATGTATGATAGGTTTAAAGGGTCTTTACAGGAAAGTAAAAACTGATCACAGCTGGTTGTCAAGGTAAGCTCAAGGGATATAATATTATCAAAAGAAATAATTGAGTGCGACCATTCAACCAAAAGGCCTTTATCTTCTTATGAAAGCTTCTGCTTCATTTTTATCTTGATTTAATCCTGCCACAGTAGGTGGTCTGTTGGGTTTGCAGAATCTGTCACAACTGAACAAATATACATGTCTGCAGCAGCCCTGTGTTGACAGCACCAGTTTTAAGAAAACTAAATAATGCATCTTTACTGCTGATTTCCACTGTTTCCTTTCTATGCATGTAGTAACTTACATTGTAGTTGTACATTATCCATGTAGCTTTTGCTGCTCTCCTAGTCCCTAATTTTAGGCAGGGCTTTCCTGCATTCCTAAATAGTAAACTCAAACTCAAATCTATACAACACTGTTGTGGTACTACTCAGTATTAGGAGTCCGAGAAATTTAAACTTGAGACCCTGCTGCAGCTCAGACAAATGTTTGCATAGTTACCGAGGCCAACTTTCAATGCAGTAACAGTGTTCTTTCTGTACTAGAGTTTAACTTTAGTTAATGCTTATCATGCCTTTGTAAAATATAGCATGTGAATTAAGCAACAAAGTTGAAAGGTGCCTAGCCAGTATTGTGGTCACATACAGGTGAAGGCAAAACGATGTCTAATTATGGCCTAACAGACTAACGATGGCAAACTAATGATGGCTAACAGACACACATAATCACACACAATCACACACTCTTCTACTTTCACACACGCACACACTTTGCTTTCAAACATGCACTCACTCACTCGCACTTACCTATTACTGCAGTTAGGTCCTGTCCCTTACAAATCCAATGATGGCAAATCCGTACCCCGTACAACTCTCTCAGTACTAAGACACACACACGTTGCTTCTTCGGCGCGAAATAATAGCGGCTGGAACACAGGCAAAAAAAACCAAACCGCTATGGGTGCTTTAGCGCATACGCACATCAACATTTGTCACGGGCGCGAAAAGCAAATGGAAAAAAAAGTGTTTAAGGCTAAACGTGCGCAGGCAAGGTCGCAGGCCGCATAGAAGAGCTCTAAGGGCCGCATGCGGCCCACAGGCAGCGGGTTGGACACTACTGCTCTAAACAATATACACAGGAGATATGCCCATCTGAATTTGGCATCTTCCTGACGCATTTGTCACACTGTTTAAATTAAGTGGTGCCTTTCTTGTCAGCCATTTGTCAACAAAAATAATAACAATGAGATATACTGCTACGCACCATGAGAGAGAGAGACACACACACACACACACACACACACACACACACACACACACACACACACACACACACACACACACACACACAGTGTAAGGAAAAGGCTTTTTTTTTTTTTTACCAACAATAGTAAGAGAGATATACCCAGAGAGTAAAGAAAGAAGAGGAGGAGAAAATACCAGTGATGGTATGGAGATTACCAAGAAGTAAAGAGAAGGGAGGGGCCTGTACCAACAATGGTATGAAAAAATACCAACAAGGTAAAAGGGAGAAAGAAAAGCACTCACACAGTAAAGAGACTATATGTGGCTAAGCAGTAAATGGGATTGTAGAAGAATAATAGCCAAAAATTCAAACTTTTAGTGAAAAATAGAACTCTTAGCTTGAGAGCTGGTCTGACATGTCTTGAAACTATAGGAGGCAAATGAGGTCTGAGGAGAGATGCACTATGGGTAACCTTAGCTCGAGAGTTTTGGCTGGTGCAAGCTTGTTATATCGGCCGAGTCGGTTCTGAGGATGGAAGTGAAACAATCTCTTATGAATGAATGAAGACTGACAACAACAGATTTGAAATTTCCTTTCCAGTCTGTTTTTGCTTTTCTGAGAATAAGATACTGTTTCTGAAAATGTGATTAACTTGACTGCCTGCACTTTGGCTGTGGCAGCTGAACTGGAATTTATTTTATCTTTAACCCATGAATCTATATGTTATTGTTGTAAGAGATTTTTCAAACTCTGTACATCATTTGCACAATCTACTGCACACAAATTCTTAAAAAAGTAATTTGTGTGCACTACTGTACATTCAGTAGCAGTTTTATTTTTCCATAAAATCTTGTTACTGAAGTCTAAAGCAACATGTAACTGTGTTAACATGTCCATACCTAGTACTGTACTCTTACATTCAGAACTGTTCATTGCTGTAACCTTTGACCGTTCAAATCCTGACATTATAACTGCACTTGTGTCCTCTAGTAGAGGTCAATTTGTAACTGCAAAATTGATGTGCCTGTATTAATCAGTACATTAGTCCATAATTTATTTTCTTTAAACTGTGAAATATTGTCATTACTCTCAACCTTAAAACAATGGCAGATAAAAAAAATATCTAGTTTGGTGCTGGACTGCCACACCCTTTATACATATGCTGAAAATACTTTTTTTTTTATATAAAACTAGCAACAATAATGACTACAACTATTTTCCTAACTGTATTTATGTAGGATTTATTCTGGAACAATTTTCTCAGCGAAAGTATTCTAATACACCTGTCCTGTTAATCAGCTACATGGAACAAATCATAACTTTCTTTTCTCAGATTTGTATTATGCCTATCACAAGGACTTTAATTGTAATTACCTTGTACAAATTAACTCTGATAGAAGTTAAGCTTGGGGGCATCTCTTATCCAGAGATTTTTTTTTCCCAAGGGTTTTAAACTGAAGATGTATTTTTTATCTTTGTCATTACAACTACTTTATTCCTCAGCATACTGCTTTGCAGAATCAAATACTTAAATTCAGATGGATGTGTATTAATCCTGTATAAATAATACGGTTGTCTAAGCAATATCAGGCATCCACTCTTATTAGAAAAATATTAATGTTTGTCAAGACTGGTGTTTCTGTAAAACTGAGTCTGTAAGGGGTTGATCGTGGGGAGGAATGTTAGCTACCCACAATCTCTGCTATTTAATATTATCACCTTTAAAGTCAGCATTATTCATATAAATGACAGATACTCGGAGTATTGACAAAAAGTACACGAGATCACTTTTATCTTTCAGAGAAAAACACAATTTTCAAGACATAGTGCTCAATTTTACCCAATTTGAGTATATGTGATTTTAGTGAACAAATTACTCCCAAATAATTTGATAGCATTAGGGTTTTGATAAACCATTGTTTGAGCACTATTTATAGTAGTTTTGTAGAGGTCTAAATCCAGGAAGGCAGCAGAGTTTTAATAATATTGAAAGTGAAATGTACACTTCAAGTTATCTTCATATACCAATTGTATTAATTTAAATAAGGGTCATTTATGTTCTGGTTAGACATAGCTCATAATACCAGTATCCTGTAACCAGTGTCTGGTGTGACCTAAAATTATTTCTTTAGTTAAACAGAGCAAAATCTCAGCAGAATCTTTTAAGAAATCAAAACAAGAACACAGTGCCCCACTACTGTATCAAAAATCTGAAGTTAGTGCAACTCCGTTGGCTTGTGGGAATAAAGCCCTATGACCTAGGTGACCCTGGTTCAATTAGCAACTCAGGCACATGCTGGAGCAAACATGGGAGGAAAGAAGTGATGCAATTTAACAAGCACATCTCTTTTTGGGGAAGGTATAGCAGCACATGTCCAGAACAAGTGTTCTCATGGTTAAATTCCCTGTGGAGATCACAGACCCCAGAGGAATGTTGGCTTCAAGTGGACTGAGCTGTCCTGATGAGTTGCCTCACTCACAGAAGTGAGTGACTTACCCTTTCTGATGCCCATTGCATAACAAAGCCTGACTATGTTCCTATGCATGTGGAGTTGGGTTAGGGTTGCAAAAAAGAAAAAAAATACAAACAACCCATGATGACTTTTCTTTTCCCTCTCATCTCAGTATATAGGGAACTAATGGGCTAGAAGACCAAGACAGGGTCTTGTGCTCAGCAGGCAGCAGGTCAAAAATGTTTAAAAATGTCTGAAATCAACATTCAGTAAACATCAGAGACATCAGAGGTGAAAATTGTTGCATTTAGGTCTGATTGTCTAAAAATTCTAATATATGTCAATATAACTTTGTATTTTTTCTTTTGGTCTTTGGCATGGCTGGCTGTCCATCATCTTTGTGGTGCTGTCCCTTATGCTGCTAACCCAGTACTCCTGGTACTACTCCTTATGGCAGGGACAATCCCAGCCCATACCTCTCAACCTCTTAGATCAAGAAATCTGGACAAAGCCATCAATAATGGGGGTACAAAGTCTCAAAAATAGGGACACTTTTTAAATATTGCTCTTACAAACTTAGAAACTTGACAGAATAACAGGTTATGCATTAGAATGGATTTTCTGAATAATATGAAGTCTGAAACTCAAATGTCTGTCATTATTTTCTGATTTTAACCCTCAATGATTTGCCATTGATTTGCCAGAAAACCACATTTTTTTGTGAAATGGACCAAGTATATGTGGCAAAATTCTGGACATTCTGCGAAAATCTGTACAGTTGAGAGGCCCAGCCATCAGCATGTAGGTAAGGGGAACTGGACACCCACAGCAGATTTAGAAGCTATCTGTATTGCATATGCTGTTCTGTACACCAGAGCACTTTATTAGGTCCTACTACACCAGCATGGTGACTTTATATTGTGAGGCTATGCTGGGAATGTGGCATGACCTGTGAGGGTGTACCTCCCTGGGGCTTAGGGTACACTTGCCTCCATGGCAATCATGCATGCCCAGTCTAGCAATCACTCAAATCTTCACCAAAGTTTAATGAATGACTGATGCTAATAGCTCCCCACCCACTCTCCCTGTTGGTGTCTTGTGTTATACTTGGTGGCTTTGCAGTTGCCCCCACCTACTGTAAATCTGATCTGGGACACTCCTCCCAGTCTAGTGTCATTAGCTCATTCTACCTAATACAGAAAGAGCATTTGATAAGGCCTTCTGTTTCTCCTTTTTCCTTTAAACAAAAAAAAAAAAAAAAAAAAATGTTGCCTGAATTTCCTTATGTTCTGACAGTACTTCTCAAACATTTTGGAAATATAGAGTATATTGTACAGCATTTATTATAACTGTAATTGCCTTAATATTGCTACAACTTAAGTGCTCTAGGTTGCACTGCATCTGAAGTGTTTGTGTGTTTTAGCTGCTTTTCTGTATATATATATATATATATATATATATATATATATATATATATAGACTTCTCTGTATATGTAGACTAGCTACTTATTCTGCTGTATTACTGTCACTTAAATCGTTTTTCAGTTGTGCACTTGCCTTGCTTCATTTAAAAAGTTTTAAATTGCTAATTTTGTAGAGTTTTAATTGCATTTACTGTTTAGGACTACACACTCTGTGTTTATTTACTGTATTATTGCATTGTTTAGCCTGTTTCAACAAAAAAATATATATATGTATACTACCTTGTTTGCTCGTTTCCCACCTTTTCTAGCCAGTCCATATCCCAGGCCTTCCTTGTCTCAGGACTTTATTTTCTGTGCTCAGAGCTATCCAGACCTTGCTGTGGCAGAGGGAAGTCCTACTGCCTACCAGTGGGACTGGTGAGCATTGTACTGCCTAATGCTGGAGGAGTGGTTTCCAGCTCTGAAATTGTAATTTTATTAGCCTTTTGGGCTGATTTCTATCCCTTTCAGCTTTCTGGCTTAAAAACGCATGTGTTTGCACATTTTTCACATCGTGCAGCACTACTGGCTACAATTAAACTATTCCAGGTGCCAGAAAGTCTGCTCTTCAAATTTTCCCTTAAAACTAGCTGGTTTCTCAGTAGTAGCACTAAAATCTGAACCCCAGCACTTTCTCTCGAACCTGCTGTAAAGCACTAGGAAGCCTGAAACTGATACAAGCACTCAGCTCTCCTTGTCAATAAGGAGAAATTAATCATATGCACTAAACAGCCTACAATTGCAAAGTACCTTGCAAAGGTAAGGGAAAACAGCTCTTAAACCTTACAAAAAAGCACCTAAACAGGCATGTCCAAGGGTCAGCTTCCGGTGGTTTCTCCTGTCCACCTGGTGAATCTGGGCATACTGGGGCAATGCGGCAACTGCCTCATGTACACAGACAATCCTCTCCTCCTACCACCCAACACTACAACCTGCGAGAGATGCACTTACATAGCCAAACTGGAAGCAAAGCTCTCTCCGGTCAAGACCGTGCTAGACAGTCAAGAGGAGAAGGCTAATAACACCTGCATTACACCTCTAGCAACTCATAGCCCTTCAAAACCCACACCATCAACTCCCACACATAGCAACACTAAGCCCACATATGCGGAGGCCCTTAACATTAACCTGCCCAAGCAACAAGGACCTCCGAAGCCGAAACGCAAGCAAACATCAGTCACAACCAAAGTGACACATAGCTCACAACACCAGTGTGCCACCCAACAACAGTCCTTAAGGCAAGACAATGTACCCAACACTTTAGTCATAGGTGACTGTATAGTCAGGCACACTGATGTCCCACTCACCAGGCTGAACAAGGAGAAAATTACAGTCAGCTGCCTGTCGGGTGCCAGGATCCAAAACATAACGCATGCACTCAAGTCACTCCACAACAAGTAAAATACGACTCTGTCATTGTCCATGCTGGAGTAAATGACTTGAGACATACCTCCCTGGAGTACATGAAAAGAGACATGGAAGAGCTCTTGGATCATGTGACCCAGGCAGGTATGACCCTAGCCCTGAGTAGCATCCTGCCTTCGCCCAGAATGATACCACAGTATAAGGACAAAATGATTGACTTCAACAATTGGCTAAGCTTCTGGTGTCATTCAAAGGGGATCCGGTATTTGTCTGCCTGGGAAGACATGCTACTGAAGTCAATAGAGACAAACTTCACAACACCCATGCAGACGGGATCTGGAAGCTTGACTGCAGAATCCTGCATTAAGGCACTGTACGAGCACATCCACTCGTGCATGAATCGTGCCATCCCAAATAGAACCAAGATGCTCTTCTCCAAAAAAAGGAAGCCAATCTGGTGGTCCCCTGCTATAAACAAACTATACAACAGAAGGAAGAAACTGTTGCAGAAAAGAGGAAAATCCCAGGATGCAAAAAACTCCCTCACCAGCCTCAGTAAGAAGCTGAGATCCCTCATAAAATCCTTAAAAGCTAGTTACGAAAATAAAATTGCCAAAGATTCCAAAGACAACCACAAGGCATTCTATAGTTATGTCAAGAATCTAAATGGCAATGCTCAGATCTGCTCTGAGCTACAACAGAATGGCATTAAATATACTGATCCCAAGGATATTGCCAATATCCTGGCAGATCGATTTAGTGCCAACTTCACTCCCCTCTTCCCTCCTAAAGGGCCCATCTCAATACCAAAAGATTGCCAAATTCCGATAATCACAGCCACACAGGTAGAAAGAGCACTCTCCAAAGCTAAGAATACAGCATCCATGGGACCAGATGACATCCCAGGCTGTGTACTACATGAACTACAAAATGAACTGGCACCCCACCTAAGTGTCATGTTTAATCATAGCCTCACCTCAGGCTTCGTGCCCACTGAGTGGTGCACAGCTACAGTTATCCCGATCCACAAGGGAGGATCCACCTTGGATCCTGGGAACTACCATCCCATCAGCCTGACAAGCCTGATCTGCAAGGGCATGGAATGCATTATCATGGAACTTATAAACAAAGACATTGGCAACCTCCAGACACTGGACCCCACCCAGTTTGGGTTTGTGAAGGGCCGATCTTGTTTCCTGAATCTGATTGACTTCTTTGAATCGGTCTCCAGAGCTGTGGACAAGGGTAAGGTGAACCACACAGCCTATCTGGACCTCGCCAAGGCCTTCGACACCATCCCCCACTCTGGAATCATAGATAAACTTACTAAGCTAGGCATAAATCCCTACGTCACTCGATGGGTTGCCAATTGGCTTATTGACAGAACCCAGACTGTAAAAGTAGCCGACTCCAAATCCAGCTCCAGACAAGTGACATGTGGAGTACCTCAGGGTTCAGTCCTGGGACCACTCTTGTTTGGCATCTACTTCTCTGAAGTGCAGGCCAACACTAAGGGAATCTGGCTAACAAAGTTTGCATATGACTGCAAACTGGGAGCCATTATTGAATCCCCAAATTATGTGGATATTCTACAAAAGGGCCTTACAGAAACAGATGCCTGGTGCCAGAGCCATGGGCTCAAGCTTAACGCCAAGAAATGTATAGTCATCCCCTTTGGAAAAAAAACATGTACCCATGAACTACCACATAGGTGGCAGGACACTAAACATCGAAAGTATGATGAGAGACTTAGGGACACAAGTGGACAGTGGTCTCACTTTCGATAACCACATCACCACAACAGTCAGGAAGTCCTTCTACGTGGCACACCTCATCACTAAGGGCTTTTCATCCAGAAAAAAGGAGGTCATTGTCCCACTGTACTCATCCCTCATTAGACCCATTATAGAGTATAATGCCCCATTTGGTATGTACCTCACAAGACATCTGCAACAGCTGGAAAGGCCACAGAAATACCTCACTAAAAGAATCACAGGCCTAAAGCAGATGACATATGCTGACCGTCTAAAAAAAGTCCAGCTATACTCTGTGGCATATCGTCTACTCAGAGGCGATCTTTGCTTAACATACAAGGCCATGTCAAACCTTGAGCTGTTGGACATGCTACACTTGAAGAAATCCCAATCCCTCAGAGCCACACGCTCCAGGGATCTAAACCTTATCATCACAATGAAGAAAACATGCTGGAGGGATAGGTTCCTGACCCAGAGACTCCCCATACTCTGGAATAGACTGCCCATACATGTCAAGCAGAGCACTTCATTGGGCCTCTTCAAAAGGAACCTTGATGACTGGATGGGAGATAGGAAATTCACCCCAGTGATCATGTCAGTCGCCCTGCTAGACAGAGGCCCAGAGAAGTAAATATTGTGGGAAAAATTTCCAGGGAATTGTTATGGCTAGGCTTGCATAGCCCTTAGGGCCAATAGCCTAGTACCAACCTATGAACCTATGATCTGTGTACAGCACCATGGTCCCTTTCACTAGGATAAGCAATCCCATCCTGCCTATTGATCTTTCATTTTTCGAGCTTCCTAACTGAACCCATGTTGCCTGAACTGTAGTCAGAGTTTTATCTCTCTCTGTACATCAATGGAACAGCAAAAAAAAACATTTTTCTCTTTCTGCACCCTTATATGACTATAAGAGACTCCAAAGAAGCAGCAGATCACACCAAACTGCAAGAGTTGCTCTAATTTTTCACATAAGCAAGATGTGGTCCTTACGGGCTTTATACAAAAAGTAAGTAGCAATATAATTATAGCAATATAATCATAACACCTTCTATCATGAAATCAGTTAAAAAAGATCAGTAGTGATTGTCTGTGATAAATAATGCCTTAGTGCCACACTTCTTAGAAATGCTTTAGGGATCACTGGCAATAATTGTTTAGCATCTGTGTTGCTTTAGCGCTATGCTGTGATTCTCTCAGCAGTAGAATAGGATTGCCTAGTCAATGCAAATGCATCATTTCTGTTGAATTAATGAATAATCTGCCAAAACTAATTTTTAAGTATCAGTGAAGCCCTTAGTAGAATTGTGTGTTGTATGATTTTTAAGTGTGTGAGAATACGTAAAAAAACTGCATTAAGCAGAAGTGCAAATGCAGTTTCATTGCAGAAAGCATATTAATCAGACCTGTATTCTGTAACAGACTGTGATTTTTTATTGTTCTACAATATAACAGGCTCAAGTAAAGGACATTATGAAGCAGCCAGTGGGAGGCATTCCTCTTGTTTTCAGTGTTACTTCACTTGATGACAGCAATACAGAGACTGAACTGATAAATGAAAATGAGAAGGAAGCAAAGAGAACCACATCGGTGCTTGATGGAACAGCTTTGTTTGTTGTCAATATTCTCCAGAGCACCAAAACTCTACAATTTAAGGTAAAGCAAGGCTTTTTGTTTTTCAGTTCTTTCCATAACAACCTTTCCAGTACACTTTACTGGAGCTGACTGGATGTCATTTTTAACTGTATGCATGTAATTCTGTATATATTATACAGTAGGATGTGCCCTGATTTTACAAATGTTTTTCTTTAAGTTGAAGGAGAAAAAAAAAATACATTTCAAATGATATACTGCGAAATGAATGCGCAATTCTCATCCAAGGTGTTGATGTACAATCTGTTTTTTATTGTCGTACTCTTGACAATTGTTGGACTGTGGTACTGTTTCTCAGATGATATGATTTTTTTTGAAAGTGCTTTGGTGAGTGATTATAGAATATTTATACAGTAGAAATAAATGGTATATTTTTTCTGTTAAATTAAACAGGAATTTGTTTTGGATCTTACATAATTAAAAATATTTACTGGATAGAAATTGTGATTTTAGATATTGCCATAAATACAGAGTAAGAAGTTACATTCTGTTATATACATGTGGCTAGACTACAATTTTGCAGGTGAACAAAGGAAATGATAAAAAATATAAAAGTAGTGTAACTGTGGAGGGACTGTAGCTGTCCAGTTTAAGTTTAATACATTAAGATTTTGTGGCTAAGCCTTTATACCACAATGTGTGTGTCACAGAATGCTAGGTTGTGTTAGTGCAGTGCCAGAAACATTTCCTTCTGTTTTTACAGAGGTCAGATCTTGCATGTTGAGAATTATTGCTGAATAAGATACTAAAATCACCAGACTTTGCAGTGATGAATTATTATTACTGAACTGGTGTGATTCACAGCAAAGAAATCTGATGACATTGTGTTTATTGAAAAGAGTTTTCTGAAATAACTGAAATCACGTCTGAAGTAACAGCTATATAAGGGACAGCAAGATGAGACAATTCAGTATACCTACTCATTACAGCCAAGTGCGCCTCCAGGTGTTTCTGCAGTTACCTCCAAGTACGCCTTTAGGCATCAACTATTGCTTGTTCACATTTGTATTAATAATTCCAAAACCATGCTGCATACAAGATATCAGAATATTTTATCTTGCAGCATATATGATGGCAAACACAATTATATTGATATTTGACATCTATCAATGAGTATTTAGTAGAACTGTAAGGTGATGACTTTATTTTTTTAAGGCTCAAGCCACACCCACTCAGAAGAGCCATATTGGAGGGAATGTTAAGACAGTTAGCACCAGTGCTGCAGTAAATATGGGAAGAATTTCAGAATGCTGCAAATATACTTTAAGTGAAGGCTGCTCAGCAAACAGTATCCTAGTAAAATGGGATTCACTCAATCTAATTACTCCTGACTGTGATGTATGAAATGGTGCTATGTATAAAATTTAGAAAGAAGACGCGGGACAACTGTGTGCTGTTGCTACCAACTCCAAACTTTATTGACCAGCCAACGCAAAAGAACATCCTTCCTGTCTCCCAGTCCTTACGTCATGCACCTCCCCCGCCCCCAAAGAACATTAGCTACGGCAAGACAACTCAGTCCATTGAATACACCACATCTCCTTTTCTATAAGGCCCCTTTTCTCTTATTACAAAACCCAGAACTATTCAATTTCTTCAACTTCACTACGAACTTGGTACATCGACACAAAATGCTCACTTAGCCATGTTCGCATTACTATAACACAAATGACATTGCTATTTACAGACTGATCTCTACAGATCCAATCGGTCCGGCTTGTTAATAATTCTTCCTGATCTGGTCCTCACAACCTCACTATGTACCCGGGTTTCCGGGGGAAGGCCATTGCAAG
Source organism: Protopterus annectens (assembly GCF_019279795.1). Taxonomy (NCBI): domain Eukaryota; kingdom Metazoa; phylum Chordata; order Ceratodontiformes; family Protopteridae; genus Protopterus; species Protopterus annectens. The sequence goes on from NC_056750.1 coordinate 383,007,610, forward strand.
GTGGCAAGGCCTCAACAGTCTTACTTAACACACTTTCCTGACACACAGGAGTTGATTCACACTCAGGTACAGGTAAGGGAATCAAATGCACACGGTTTCGCCGCACAGTCCCTTGTGGCACGTCTACCTTAAATGACCTCGGCGAGTAATGTTTTTGATCTACAGTACCTGGGGTCTTCATATCTGTCACCCACACCTGGTCACCGGGCAACACATCACCCAGCGGCCTTGCCCGATGGCGTCTGTTGTAGTTTGCCGCATTATACACCCTCTTCTCCTCCTCTCTCCCCACAAGCCTTCTCCAGTCAGGCAGCACAGGGTCCAACTGCGAAGGGTGAATCGGAAGAGAAGTCCGCAACCGACGTCCCATGAGAAGTTCCGCAGGGCTATATCCATTCTGCAGTGGCGTTGTCCTGTACGCCAGAAGAGCCATGTACGGATCGACACTTTTTTTTAGCAGGTTCTTCACAGTCTGAACCGCATGTTCTGCCTCCCCGTTACTCTGCGGGAACCTGGGGCTGCTTGTGACATGCTCGAAGCCATAAGCAGTTGCAAAGTCCACAAAAGACTGCCCAGAAAACTGAGGTCCATTATCAGACACGAGGACCTCTGGAATGCCATGGCGAGCGAAGAAAGACTTTAGGTGGGTGATGACCTCGTTGGATTTGCTGTGTTTCAACAATGCGATCTCAAAAAACCTGGATAAGTAATCCACAGCAAGAAGGTAAGTATTTCCTTTCAGTTCAAATAAATCCGTGCCCACTCTTTGCCATGGTCTGTCAGGACATTCAGTTGGGATGAGGGGCTCAGGATGATTCCTTCTCTCTGAGATGCACGTCCTGCATCCCAAAACCATGTCATTTATCTGTTGGCTGAGCCCAGGCCACCAGACAGTCTGACAGGCTCTGGCTTTGCACTTCACAATGCCTTGATGTCCCTCATGCAATTTTAACAACACCTCATTACGCATGGCGGATGGGATAACAAGGCGTGAATCTTTTAACAGCAACCCATCTTTCACTGTTAGTGTAGAACGATCTGGCCAGTAGCTCTTCAGTAAGGGTTCCTGGTTCGCATACAGCGGCCACCCCTGACTGCACAATTCCATAACCCGCACACACACACTGTCTGCTTTCAGCTGGTCCCGTAGTGTCTGGAGGAAAGATGGCTTCACCTGCATATTTTCCACAATGCTGTTCACGTAGATATCCGTGTCCTCCATTAACTTTGTTTCCTCCAGTGTTAGCCTGGTTTTAAGTGGAGAACGTGACAGCGCATCTGCCACCCACAGTGATTTCCCTGGAGCGTACTGCACTGTGTATGAGAACTGCATCAGTCTCATCCTGAAGCGTTGGATTCTAGGTGGTAGAAGATCCAGTGCTTGACCTCCAAGTAATGAAACCAGAGGTTTGTGATCAGTTTCTAGACAAAACGATTTACCTAATAGGTAATCTCTGAAGCGTTCACATGCCCAGGTAGACGCTAGAGCCTCTTTCTCAACCTGGGCATATCGTTGCTCTGTAGGTGAGAGTGATCTTGATGCGTATGCCACAGGTCTCCAGCCGTCCTCCCATTGTTGCTGCAGCACGCTCCCTAACCCAAAGGATGATGCATCCGCAGAAACCTTCGTATCCCTATTCGGGTCGTATACAGCCAAAACTGGAGGTGAGGTGATCGCATCTTTTAAGTCATTGAATGCCTTTTCCTGGTCCCCCCCCCAGTACCAGCTGTTCTTTTTTGATAATAAGTCTCTCAGAGCTCTATCCCTCTCAGCCAAATGAGGGATGAACTTTCCCACCTGATTCACCATGCCTAGGAAACTCCTGAGTTCTCCTACTGTAGCAGGTGCTTCCATCTCCGTGATGGACGCGGTCTTCCTTGGGTCTGGGCTTATGCCAGAATCTGTGATGACATGGCCCAAGAAGGTCACTTTGCTCCTCGACAGGTCACATTTCCCCACATTCAGCGTAATGCCTGCCTCTTCCAGTCTCTTTAATGCCGCATGAAGTCGGGCATCGTGCTCCTCCTGGCAACGACCCCAGACCAGCACGTCATCCATGTGGCAAATCACACCCTCTAGTCCTTCAATGACCTCTGACATCATGCGTTGAAAGTGTTCGGGTGCAGAGTTAATGCCAAAGGGAAGGCGATTGAAGCAAAACGCCCAAAGGGGGTTATGAATGTGGTAAGCGCAGCACTCCTCTGACAAAGGAATTTGCCAAAATCCCATATTGGCATCCAGTTTACTAAACACCTTCGCCCCGGCAAGCATCCCAAGACTCTGCTCAACCGAGGGCAGCACGAACCTCTCCCTGCACACATATTCATTTAACTTAGTGTAGTCTACACACAGTCTCAGTCTGTTACTGTCTTTCTTTGGAACGACAACCATGCCTGCACACCAGTCAGTAGGTTCCTCCACTCTGGTAACGACACCCAGCGTCTCCATCCTCATTAACTCCTCCTTCACTTTCCCCATCAATGGTAGTGGTATCCTCCTGGGGGTCTTCAGAGAGTATGGCACCACATTTGGCTGAAGCTTTATGTGGTATTTCCGCTGCACTACCCCCAACCCAGAGCACAGTTCAGGGTATGAGGTCTTCAAAGACTCCATGGTGATAGTATCAACACGCTTCAGGAGACCCAGCCCCAAAATAGCAGGAAGACCTAAAAGCGGCATGCGGAGTCCTTTAACAACATACACCTTCTCGCATGTCTGTCTTTGTCCATAACCAAGCTGAAGCTCCAAGAATCCTGTAACCTCCAGTGGCGTCCCTCCAGGACCCAACAAGGGTTTCTCCTGCTGCTGGAGCACAGGAGCATTCTTCCCACTGAACAAGTTGTCCAGGTCTGACTTGGAAATAACAGTAACATCCGCCCCTGTGTCAAGCTTGAAAGTCATAGATGTGCCCTCTATTTGAACCTCCACAATCCAGGAATGGTTCCCGGAGGAGACAGAACCAAGGAAGAAGCCCTGTTCTTCTCGCTCTCCAAGCTCCTCGTCCTCCTCGATACACTGCACCACCTTAATCTGCCTGCAGACTCGCTGGTAGTGGCCCTTCTTCCCACACGAGCGACATCTTGCAGCAGTCGCCGGGCATAGGAGTTTGTGATGAAATGGGCCCCCACACCTGTAACACTGCGAGATTGGAGCGTCTTTACTCTTTTGCGTCTGTCGCTGAAAAATCGGTGTCAAGGACTTGCCCCAACCTTTCGAGGTCTCCAGCCGGCGTTTGGTGTCAAGTGGTGTCTGCACAGCATTCACGTTATACTGCGGTGCACTACTGTCGCACCTCAAAGCCGTCTGCTGCTTCTTAACCTCCTCCGACTGTCTGGCCATGTTTACAGCTCTCTCCAAGTCCAGCTCTTTTTCCATCTGCATCCGCTCGGACAGTCTGGTGTCAGCCAAGCCCACAACAATTCTATCTCTTATGAGCTCATCGCAGCGTCCCATAATTGCAGTGTTCAGCTAATGCATGCAGTGCAGTAACAAAAGCATCAACAGTCTCATTCAGTTCTTGTTTGCGCATGTTAAATCGTGCACGTTCATAAACAATGTTCTTCTTGACAATAAAAAATCTTTCGAAGCCGTCTTTCACTTTGGCATACTCCTGTTGCTCTGCATCGGTTAGCTTGAGGCCTCTCAAGACGTCGTCTGCCTCATCACCCATGCAGTATATCAGGGTGTTCACCTGATTCCCTTCTGGGCTTGAAGATAAATTGCTGGCCTGACGGAACCGTTCAAAACGACGTATCCATCGTGTCCATTCATGAGGTTTGGAAAAATCAAAGGGCTCCGGCGGCTGAATACTAAACGTAGCATTGGGAGCGCTAGCCGCCATGTTAATTCTAGCCCGCGGCTGCCGACCATTCTCTTCGTCCGACATGTCCGCTCACCACGTCACTAGGCCACTCGTACGGTCTTCAGCAAGTGTTCAGCAATCCCAGTCACAGCCACACAGCACTTCTGACACCATGTCGTGTTCTTTTGCTTTAGAAAGAAGACGCGGGACAACTGTGTGCTGTTGCTACCAACTCCAAACTTTATTGACCAGCCAACGCACATGAACATCCTTCCTGTCTCACAGTCCTTACGTCATGCACCTCCCCCGCCCCCAAAGAACATTAGCTAAGGCAAGACAACTCAGTCCATTGAATACACCACAATTTTAGATATTGCCATAAATACAGAGTAAGAAGTTACATTCTGTTATATACATGTGGCTAGACTACAATTTTGCAGGCGAACAAAGGAAATGATAAAAAATATAAAAGTAGTGTAACTGTGGAGGGACTGTACCTGTCCAGTTTAAGTTTAATACATTAAGATTTTGTGGCTAAGCCTTTATACCACAATGTGTGTGTCACAGAATGCTAGGTTGTGTTAGTGCAGTGCCAGAAACATTTCCTTCTGTTTTTACAGTGGTCAGATCTTGCATGTTGAGAATTATTGCTGAATAAGATACTAAAATCACCAGACTTTGCAGTGATGAATTATTATTACTGAACTGGTGTGATTCACAGCAAAGAAATCTGATGACATTGTGTTTATTGAAAAGAGTTTTCTGAAATAACTGAAATCACGTCTGAAGTAACAGCTATATAAGGGACAGCAAGATGAGACAATTCAGTATACCTACTCATTACAGCCAAGTGCGCCTCCAGGTGTTTCTGCAGTTACCTCCAAGTACCTTTAGGCATCAACTATTGCTTGTTCACATTTGTATTAATAATTCCAAAACCATGCTGCATACAAGATATCAGAATATTTTATCTTGCAGCATATATGATGGCAAACACAATTATATTGATATTTGACATCTATCAATGAGTATTTAGTAGAACTGTAAGGTGATGACTTTATTTTTTTAAGGCTCAAGCCACACCCACTCAGAAGAGCCATATTGGAGGGAATGTTAAGACAGTTAGCACCAGTGCTGCAGTAAATATGGGAAGAATTTCAGAATGCTGCAAATATACTTTAAGTGAAGGCTGCTCAGCAAACAGTATCCTAGTAAAATGGGATTCACTCAATCTAATTACTCCTGACTGTGATGTATGAAATGGTGCTATGTATAAAATTCAGTAACTGAAATTGTACTGCTGACTTACAGTACTGATGTTAGAGTACAGCAGTGTACAATCCAACATGTACATCAGGTGAGGGATAACAGAAGTATGGATGCTTGGCTGCAGACTGCTGCTCATGGTACAACCTGCTGAGTGCACCTGTGAGTGCTTACAGTGAGCTGTATACAAGGATATCAGTAAAATTACACTCATTTGCTAATACAGGTCTCCACTGTGATATTAAAGGGTACACAGTGCCACTCTACAACAGATTATTCTTAATTCATAAATTCATAGGTTAGTACTAGGTAAGTAGCCCTTGTGAGCCATTGTAAGCCTAGCCAATTATCCGTTGTGAGACTCAAACCCTGTACCTTATGTTTGTAAGACAAACACCTTAACCATTAGGCCACCCTCCCAACCCCAAATATATGTTCATAGGTTCATAGATTAGTACTAAGCTAACTGCCCTTGTAAGCCAATTTAAACCTAGCCATTTATCCCTTGTGAGACTCAAACCCTGCACCTTGTGTTTGTAAGGCAAACACCTTAACCATTAGGCCACCCTCCCAACATTTTAAATTGGAGCATATATGAACAAAATAGTCTTATTACAGTGATTTAATGCTCTAAAGTATTGCACATTATAAAATATCAAACTGATACAGTTAGTGCCTAGCCATAAAGATAACACACTTTGGATCTAATTCACAGTGAAAGATGCATTCCATTTCAATAGTTGATAATGCAATCATTCTTAGACTTCAAACCATTCACAACATGAAAAAAATTACAAATATCAACCACAGGAAGAGAATATCACAATCCTTGTCATAACAAAGTGGTCCTGAATGAGCAATTTAAAACATATTCCCTCAATGAGATATTAGAACATTAAATATCCACACTCATGTAAAATTAATATTTTACTTTTCTATCCATAATATGAATATATAAATATTCTGTGCTTAACATAAACAAATTTAATGAAGGAATAGTAAATAAATCAATAAAATGGAACACTATACATTTAAAGAAAAACAGTCATCTGAGTTTCAGTTATTGTTATGCACACATCATGACAATCATCTGGCTACATATCCAGTTAATGTTTTTTTTTTTATTTATTTTTATTTTACAATACAGCCCTCCCTTTTACCCAATTAATTCACCATTACAATAACATCATGTACTGTTTGACCAAGAATTGTACCCCAACAACAAAAGTATTATTTTTGGAGATATATTACTTTACAGTTCAGTAATGCCCATTCATCTTATAGTTCCTGCTATTCCTTCACATTTTGTATTTAAAGTACTAGGTCAATATCATACTCTTGTGCAGGTAGAGATGAGATTGTGTAATTATAATGCTGAATGGAAAAGGTTCATAAGTTTGATTAAGACAGAGGTTTAGGTTTGGCATATTCTGATAACTGGACTGATCCTTTTTTATGTGATGAAACAAGTCATGGGTAATACAATGAATATTCTAGCAACCCATGAGATTAATTCTTTATGGAACTTGATACTATTCTCTGGGGACAGTAGATGGGATTGCTGGAAGAGGGGAAAGTCTATGATTATATCACTGTTCAACCAAGAGACCTTAACATGCATGTGGCAAGGAAATATTAAAATGTTACAATGTTACAAAGTCTTTAAAAAACTATGACACTTCAGACAGGATCACTACTAGATAATTTCCATACCTTTAAGGTGCAGAATACTTTTCCCCCACAAAAGAAACCACTTTCTTAAATGAGTCCAAACTCCTTGCCAGTCTAACCTTTTAAGTTAATATATTTCCATCTTTTTTCCTGTCTTAAATTGAAAAGAAATCTGCTTAGTTTAGTATTCAGTTTGTTCACCTTTGCTATACTAGTTTTATTTTTAGTCATGTAGCAGGCATGATACATCTAATATTTGTTGTGTCAATCAACTTTTTTAAACTTTTGTATATCCAAATTAGATCTCCTCTCATAATTCTATAATAGACTGAATGCAGCTTGAGATGTTGTTGTCTTTCCTCATATATTAAATGATTTACCTCCTAACTCTCCTATTCAATTTTTACACCATTTCCAGTCTCTTAATACCACTTCTAGAGTAAATAAAAACACCTCTATACTCCATAATCAGTCTAATTATGGATTTATAGATCTCCCCTAAAACCTTCAAATTCTAGGATAAAATAATTCCTAATCAAATTTGTAATACAGCACATTTCCTAATTATGTATTAACACAACCTCTAAAATTTAATTTTCATTCACCATTGTACTTATGTCCTCAAGACCCTCACCATTTACTGATATTAATAACATCTTCTTAAATTTTCTCAATTTAATAAGCCTATCCAAAATAACATTGTAACAACCACTGGTCTAATAAAGAAGGTGCAAGTCCTGCAATTTTAACATCAATAAATTTACCAGTCAAATAAATTCTTTCCTCTTGAAAAAAAGACATAAAAACATGACAAGGAAGTAGGCTTAATACTATCACCCAGTGATATTATATTCGTAAGACTTATAGTACTGTAAACAAATGTTTGCTGATCTAACCAATTTTCTATCCATCTAATAGCATACTGATTAAATCCACAATTTTTAACTGACTGTATAATTGGCTTATGTGTTACAGGGTAAAAAGCTTTAGCCAGGTCCAAAAAATAATGTCAACTGGAATCTTATTGTCAAAGAGGTCATACCACCTCTGAATAGAAACATAGCAAGTTTGGTATCTGAGATCTGCCTTGTTGTAAAACTATGCTGATGAATATCTCAGTAATAGTTTACTTTATCAGTACTCATAAGTTCCAATAGTATTCTCTCAAACATTTTCCCAATCAGACTTGTGAGTCTGATAGGTCTAAAATTATCAACATCAGTTCTCCCTCTGTTATGCACTGGAATAACATTAGCACATTTCCACTGAATGGGGGCCACTCCATATAATACTATTTGGTGGAAAAGAAACATTAAATATTCAGCTGAACAGTCCTTAACATTAACCATAAATATTCCATTTAAGTTACAAGGGTCTGGACTAGTGTTTTTTTTTTAATTTCCTGCAATGATTTTCTTACCATGCTTTCTGAGATTAATAGACATTTAATTGATAAATAAAAAAAAAAAAACTACTAATGAATATCCCATTTGAAGCATATGACAGCTTTTGAAAAAAAAAAACTGCTTGATAATCTGCCATTTCCTTCGGGGAGTTAATTATTTCATCATCTACACTCTATTGAACTGGCTAAGGATGTTAATGTCTCACCATATTTATATGCTGGAAAAGTTATTTATTTGCATTTGTTGTCCGGGATAGTCCACTGGGCCTAGGAGTGAACATTTTCAGTGGAGGCCCAGGGAGAAAAGCTCCACATATTACATATACATTGATGACTGACTGACCTTTATGCTACATTTATAGTTTTCCTCTTCTTTAAGCGGGTTCCTACTCCTATACTGTTATACTTATCCTGGCTTTCTTAGTCAAATGCTATAATCATTATGTTATTCCTTGGTGCATCTATATACTATTACAAAATGTTATTCCTTGCTGTATTGCTGCTAAATTTTATTATACTAATGTCTGTTGTAGTGATTAATGCAAACTGTGATGTACTGTTTGCTTTATTAATGCCATTTTTATTATTTTGGCCGTATGACCTGGGTCATGGCTGAAAATAGTCCATGGCCAAGTTCACCTACCTTATTAATAAATGTAAATAAAATAAACGTGGGTAATATCATGGATTGTCAGTGACTGTAACTCTGCTCTGCAGATGATCACTAGAAAGCTTATTAAGGTGCAGTAGTTGCTGGCTATTACCTGAAGTAGCAGAGCACATTTACCAAACTATTTTAAGGCCAATCATCCCTTGCATATTATTTGATGGTTAGTGGAATGGATTGTGAGACTAGCTCCTGACCAACACATATAAACTGGTGGCAGCAGGTGAAAATTTATATGCCTGCTTATCACACTATTAGATAAGTACTGGATGAATACATAAATATTATTGGAAACCTAGATAATTCTAGAATAACTTAAAAAGTTTTCTGAAGTCAACTCAGGTTTGTGTTTACCAGTCATAGAAAATAGTCAGCAAACAGTTACTCTTTGAACACTAAGCAATGAACGTCTGTTTCTCGAACAGTGATAACATTAAGAAAATCAGTGAAAAGTCGTAGTTGTCCAACAACAAGGAAGCATCACAAAGTACGTGTACACTAAGCATGCTTATATTATTAGTATACACTTCACGTAGTATATAAGTGTTGTAACCCACATCCCCCAACTATAAATACCAACTCTGAGATTGCACTACAGTGGGGAAAGTGCCAATTTGTAAAAGGTTTTGTTTAGTTTATGTTGCGCGGTGTGCACTTGAGAAGGTGTGTTTATGAATGTTGCTTTTGTTCAGTTTTACTTCACAACATCATCAGACATTCACAATGCTGGCCAACTATGACTATTCACTGATTTTCTTTATGATGTTATGACTGTTTGAGAAATGGACATTCATTGCTTAGTGTTTGGAGAGTAGCTGTTTGCTGACTGTTTTCTTTGATTGGTAAACATAGACCCAGTAAACTCGTATTAAATGCAGACATATATCCTACAATTCTTGATTTTTAATTTTCTCCTTGTCCTAGGTAGAGACAGCAACATGTATATTAACATTTTTTGATTTTTCATTGTTGTAGAGGGATGACATAATAGCTATGGCCAAGTGACTCCCAGCATTTGATTAGATGCTCAGGCATTTGCTGGAGCTGGAATGGGGTGGATGGGCTTGTAAGTAGGGTATAGTAGCTTCTGCTGTGATGCAGGTCACTTTTCTGCCACCCAGCTGTATCAAATGCACCCTTATTTCCAGGATGCTGACAAGGTCACAAACTCACAAACCAGTGTTGAGGCCATCTGTAAGATGGTATACTCCAGCCAGCTGTCACCCTCACTGGGGAATCCTAGGATGGAGGAACAAACATGGCTGGCTAGGCTTAATGGCTGGCAGGCACAACAGCAAATGTCTTATATAAAAACAGTGAATCTGAACATTCTGCTAAATGGACAACATAGACTGAATTATAACTGATAAGGCCTTGTGATTAGTCTGTTTTTTGGTGAACTGAATGTATTAAATTCCTTATAATATTTTACCTATCTGCAATTTATACGTGCCACAAATAAATGTATCTTATTTTTTATTTGCATTTTTTGTTAAGTTACAGACATTTCCCTTCTTGTAAATAACTTTAGGTGTAACGGTTAAAAGTAGGAGCCAGGATTATACAATAGAATAAATCATTACTTTTCCAGACACTGACAGGGAGCAGAATTCTAATGAGTGTTATCAGTTTTAAAAATAGGATTGTTCCATAATGTTCTAACTTTTTTCATTTGTTTAGTGTAAATAAAATCCTACCTTTTCTCGATCTCCTGTTGGAGAATATGCATAATTCTTGGTGTAAAATAACCTAACTACTCCTAATGCCATGGTCAGGTAACTCCTCAGATAATGTTATCATGTTAAGTGACCAACTATTAGTTTTGAAAGCTCTTCCTACACTGCATTTATCTATTACTCTACCAGGACATTCGCTGTGAGATGCATGAATATTATCTGCCTCCCCCATGCAGGTGCTCCCATGATTTTAAGAATTCACTTATTGTCCATACCAGCATTTGTATGAGAATCCAGAGGGACAGTTGTTGGAATTTTTCTTAACAAACAATTGTTCATTAAATTTATGATCTCTGAATTTATAGATTTTCAGTCAGCACTCACAAAAATGAATGTTATCATCTATAATGCACATAAAGAAAGAAAGAAATATGGAGTCCAAGTGTATTTGCTAACTAGAAGTTAGGGGGTAGGGTGGCGAGGCCCCCTACATAGAACACTCAGGACAAGGTATGCATGTGTGTGTGTGTGTGTGTATATATATATATATATATAAATATATATATATATATATATATATATATATATATATATATATATATATATATATATATATAAACATATATATATATATATATATATATATATATGTATATATATATATATATATATATATATATATATATATATATACACACATATATATACACACACACACATATATATATATATATATATATATATATATATATATATATATATATATCTATATTTTTTTTTTTTGGAAGAGGGCATTGATTTCTGTAATTTAATGTCTCTGTATTTCTATCAAACAATTTAATCATACTGATAAGGCTACAGAATTCCCTCGTCACTTTATTCTCCTAGTTCTGTCCTACTAGTACAGGAATTCATTAGCAGAAGCTATTTTATTCTCATATTCTACTGCCACCTTCCTATAGGGCTTGTCTGTGAAAGTACTTGGTATCTGCTTAGGTTCTACTTTCTGTGTCACTTTCGAAGCACCCATACATGTATTTATTAATAAAAACTGCAAATAGGCACAGCAATGGGGATGAACTTCTCTTTCTGCTACATCATAATTCTGGGGCGAAGTGGGGACTAGGTATCCTTCATTCTTGTCATTGGTGGGCTTAATTAATCCTTCAGGTCCTAACAAACTTGTTGCTATGCACTACTGCTTCTTAAACCCAGTAAGATTTCTGCAAATGGGGTAAGTGTTGTATATGATGAAGATTCAGCTATCATTAGAGCATCATGATGGCTCAGTGGTGAGCATCAGTCCTATATTATCATTCTCTGTGCAGAATCTGCACTACATGGCTTGAAATTAGTAATAAAATAAATGCTTAATGGGGAAGCAGTATCAATAAATGCTTGCTTATATAACATCTTACAACCGTTATCCATTTGCAGCACAGCTACTATAACCACCCCCTTCATCATCAGTTAGTAATCAGTAGTTTTATTTTACTCTGAAAAAATAGCAGGAAGTATACATGATGAGTATTTCAGAGAAGTAATTAGTACTTTAATGCCAGGCAATACAATCTGACAGAATTTATCCTAAATCTTTACAATTAATCAGTGGGTCGGTGTTTCTGGTAAGCAATACTGTTAGACAATGTATTATAGGATGGTATGATAGCTAATGGTGAAAGATGTCGAATCATATCCTCTTTCATACACGTGGATGCAGGACAAAAGGCATGAAAGGTTTAACACACACACACACACACACACACACACACACACACACACACACACACACACACACACACACACACACACGCGCACTTTTTCTGAAAGAAATAATTTATAAGAACTTGGTAACCAGGAAGGTGGCTCAATTCTATTTGTAAATATTTAAGAGTAGTTACACTGGCTGCTGCGTGTAGTAGCTGTACATACCACAGACTGAAATCTCAACACAGCATTTTTCAGTGTCATACAGACACCACAGAAAATGTCAAATTTTCAAGTAGGATATCACTCTGGTTCAAAACCTGGCTGCATCACAAGGCATGGTAGTCAGCTTTGTTGTAGGTTGATGGGGTGGCATATAAAATGGATTTCAGAATGAAGATACAGAGGTCAATGGTATATATATATATATATATATATATATATATATATATATATATATATATATATGGGTCTACTTCGAATAACCAAACCGCCACTTCACCGACACCCAGAAGATCGAGACGGAACGACCGAACAGGTAGGTGATCGAAAAGGCGATATTCCGACAGCCGAAAGACCGACAACGGCAACGTGTGAGTGCGATCCAGTAAGTGTGCGATAGTGACGGATTTAGGATTGGGGAGCGGACAGGTAAGTGTACGATAGTGAGGGATTTTAGGTTAGGGTGTGGGAAAGGTGAGTGTATGGTAGTGTCGGACGTAGGGTTCCGGTAAGGTAAGTGTGTGATAGTGACGTAGTGTAGTGTAGGGAAGGGTTAAGTGTGTTAGGGCTAGTATGCGGGTGGAGTGAGTGTGCGATAGTGATGGGCTTAATGTTTTAGGGTGGGTTAAGTGAGTTAGGGTTAGGGTGCAGGTAGGGTAAGTGTGTGATAGTGACAGTGTTGAGGTTTAGGGGTGGGTTAAGTGAGTTAGGGTTAGGGTGCGGGTTGGGTAAGTGTGCGGTAGTGTCGGACGTTAGGGTTAGGGTTTAGGTTAAGGTTAGTGGATATGTTATTGTGTGCAATGTGTAGTTTACGTTTTTTGTGTCGGTGTAATGGTGTTCGTTTTTTTGAGTTGTTGGTGTTTGTCGGTGTTGTGTGTTTTCGGTTGTTTGGGGTCGGTAAATTGTGTGTTGGTGAATCGGAAGTTCGGTTATACAAAGTAGACCCATATATATATATATATATATATATATATATATATATATATATATATATATATATAGCTGTATAGTTAAAGCAGATTAAAAAAAAAAATGGGAATATGGTCCAGAGCTGGCATGTGTAGCTTTCAGAATATCCGATGTAAGGGCAGAGGCATCATCTGCAAATAAAATGAGTTTATCTTACAGTGAGGAATACATGACTTTTGCAAGCAGTCCTAGAGACTTCATTTTTGCAGAGATGTTGTCAGTATGGATGCATTCCAGACCAGTACAAAGTAAAGGATGCAGGTCTGCATCTACAGTCATGTGAAAGAAACTACTAATGCTGAATATGTATTTTCTGAGCGAAATGTGGTAGAAAACATTTTACAAAAGTAAACAAATAGTTCTCGTAATTCAGGGAATCAACAACATTCAGAAGGGTGGCACCTTTCAGAAAAATATAAGGATATAAACAAGTGAGGTATTACCAGAAGATAAGGCATAACTGAAGAACAATTAAAGGGAATGGCAGACACAGGGATTAAAGTTCATGGCAAACCATATTAAAAATAAAAATACTAAGGGAATTCACAAATGTACCAGACAGTCTAATGAAAATTCAATCTCATGCTGAAGGAATTAGGATGTCGACTAATTTGGATCAGGACGTAAATGGAAAAAATCTGTCAGCAAGCACCTATGTATAAATTCAATGAGCTTATTATGACAAAATCGGATTTGCAATAAATTAAGCTTTCTTGTATGGACATTTTTATTTATTTATTTTATTAGAATATTATAAAATTAATTTGCAAGAGCACACGCACATACACAAACACAAAGACGCACACCTATATCTGCTTACAGTCACCTGTTTGAAGTTTTTACCAGCATAAAAGGAAGTAAAGAAAAAAAATTGTGTCACAGAAAGAATACTGTATTGTCAGAAGTGTAGCTGGGGAAGGGCAAAGAGGGCAACCATCCAGGCACAAGATGTTACAGAATGTAATCCTCAGTACTGGCATTCATTTTTTGAATGCTGACACTGCATTTGCTGAAGAGCGTTAGCACTCTTTGCGTGGTTTAATGCTGTACCATCATTCAGAAATGAGTGCTAGTAACCTTCAGTTTTGTTAATGTTATTCTGCTAGCTGTAGTAGGCCACTTGTTACATTTGTAGTAGGTGGTTTATTACAGTTTACAGAAAAGATGAGAAAGAACATTTTATTTCACTCCTCAAAGTTGTGGGATGGAGATCAGGGAGAAGATATGATGAACGACTGGACATGGCTTGCTCCTTAGGTGAGAAATACCAGATAAGGAAGTGGTCATTTTACTTATTTGCTTATTTTTTTGTCTTCAACTTAGAGAGTTGAAGGGAGCAGATTAGGAAGCATGAAGAACTTTGTCTGCCAGATCCAGAGAAGATCCTTCCATTTCATTAGGATGAGGGTTAACTGAGGTACCTTTTGTAACTGTGGTAAACACTTGCCATGGATTGTGTAACCACACCATATAGTGGTTCAATGAAGAAATGCATGAACTCTGTGTACAACTCTGCCTGAATAGCTTGCTTCTTTGATGCTTTTATTCCTGTTACTGGTCTCTTTATAACATTGCACTACATTTGCTTAATAGCAGAAGAAGAAAATAACACTACCCAATCTGCCCATTTGAGTGTTTTAACATTTTATATTCCCTCTATCCAAACCTTCTGTTCAACTATGGCCGTGATGTATTACCACTCCAGTGACTTGTGTTGCGCTTTCTCCTTCCCATGATGCATTTAAACCTCATTTGTATGAGAAGGCTTAGTGTTTGCTTCACAGCATTCCTCAGTTTGGCATATAGCAGCACTCAGTTTAGGTGGTCCTTCCAGGAAAATTTTCAGGTAAGTGACTTAGTAAACCCCATTGTTATGGTTTACTTAGAAAATGCTGTTATTTGAATAATCCCAACAGACTCATTCATATCTTAAACTTCTCACTACATTTTTTGAAACTCTTTACAGATGTTATAATGCTTCACTGCATGCATTATTACAAAAAAAGACTAGACAAAGATTGTGTGTTATGACTGCATACTCACTGGATGTTTTATGAGCTAGTTTTTGAATTTTTATTATAGTCTACATACAGATTATTTATTTTGGTGTCTTGTTTTCACATGTCCTTGGGTGCACGTTATTTATGTTATTTCATCTGTGTAATGCAACAGTATTAATTTATGTATTAAGTTGTGAATGTAAACACAGACACCCTTAAACAGGCATAAACATTACAAAAATATCATTTGCAAACATGTTCTTCTGAAACACTATCAGCATCGAACCTTCAATTGTATTGCTTTCATTTGTATTTGCATTAAACGTAACTTTATTTATATCAAACATCAGAGTATCTGTGCACGTTATTTATGTTATTTCATCTGTATAATGCAACAGTATTAATTTATGTATTAAGTTGTGAATGTAAACACAGACACCCTTAAACAGGCATAAACATTAAAAAAATATAATTTGCAAACATGTTCTTCTGAAACACTATCAGCATTGAACCTTCAATTGTATTGCTTTAATTTGTATTAAACCTAACTTTATTTTTATCAAACATCAGAGTATCTGTCTCAAAAAGCACAAAATGAAAGAATAATTTTGTTTGGTATTGTTTACAGATTCATACTGCAGTTGAACATCTCCCGGAAGACAACCAAGCATATAAGGAATATACTGCAAAATCTTATTTTTCGCTCAGTAGCAGCTACTTGTACATAGACTGGGCAGTACAGCATAAAACACTGAATGTTGGGGAATACATCAATTTGAATTTATATGCTAGTAGCCCGTATATAGAAAACATTAAACATTTTAGTTATCTGGTAAGTAAGTACTGCAAATATTTAGAAAATATTGCTTCTTTGCTGGTTTATGAAATAGTACTGTTTTAGAAGATGAAAATTTACTGTTAGCTTTAATCCAATTGTCAGATTGTGTGAGAAAGCTGAAAGACAGTTAATAGGTTCATTGTTTAAAAAGAGTTAAAAAGATACAACTATTGACTTTAAGGTATAAAGGATACACAATGTTAGTTGACAGGTTTTGTGGGTCTATTTCATATAGTCAAACTGTTATAAATTTGAATACGAAAATATTGAACTGCAAACTCCAAAATGTAAATAGTTTGAAAACTCAAAACTTCGAAGATCGGAACTCCGAATGGTTATAGTTGGCCCTTCATTACTCACTGATGTTTAGTGTCATTGTGAAAGCATGCATATGCATGAAGTATCCACTGTGGTGGGATCTCGGAGTTGGTATGTTTAAGTAGGGGTGTGTGTGGGGGGGGTGAAGCCTCCCACATTAATAATAGTGTGAAGTCTTTGTGTGTTTTTATGTTGTGTATTGGAACAGCAATGTTTTCCCCTGGGGAAAAAAAATAGAAGTTATGTACCTACCATAACGTTCCATGTTAGTTGTCTTCTTCTCGCCTTCTTTCTTGCTGGATGGGTTCGGAGCCGAACCTCGGCTCCGACTCGGCCACTCTAAAAGCTCGAGAGCTAGTTCCACCGGCTCGAGGCTCCCCTTTTATCCCACAATGCTAGGCGGTAATACCTCAGATCTCGTTTGTAAGCTAAGCCCAGCTAGGAAAAATCCAGAAACTGGAAAAGGGGTAACCCACCTCTATAGAGTGACAGAAAGAAGGACCCCCCCCCCCGCATCTAGGGCGGCGTCTACCATTATTGTTCCCCCCTCTGCCTCTAGAGGGGAACCGACTCTGTGCGTCAAGCAAAGCTCCTTGAGATTGTTTGCGGAACCACATATTTCCCCCCTTCTGGCCCTTGGGGTAAGGCCTAGAAGGAGTAGAAAAATGGACTCCCACAGCAGAGACAGTTTTGCCATCAGTCTCGCACCTTGTCAGGGTTTCTTTCACTTGAGGACCAAAAAGGGACGATCCATCAAATGGGGAGTTAGTGAAAGATGTCTTGAAAGGGTCCGCAAAATTGCATAGCCTCATCCAGGCATGCCGGCATAAGGCCACACCTGTACCTGCGGCTCTGCTCGCTCCATCAGCCACATATGAAAGGAGGCGCATGGAGGAGTTAGCTATCGAATTGAGGGTAGTCAGCTGAGAGTTCATCTTATCCTGAGAACCCACAGCTGTTGGATCCTTTAACATCTCACTCGCTTCCTTGATCAAGTCTCTCTGAAGACGAGTGAAATGACAGAGGTAGTTCAGCAAACGCATAGAAAAGGTCACTGACATGAACATCCACTTCCCGTACCTGTCCATAGTCCTAGATTCCTTGTTAGGAGGATGGACGGGCACTGAAGGATCAGCTAGTTCCTTCTTGGTGGCAGCAGCCACCACCATAACATCCACAGAGACTCCTTTGGTCAAAAATTGTTTGTCTGCTGGGGCCGTAATAAACTTTGAAGGTCTCCTGGGGGTGGGGTCCACAGTGTCAGGAGCCGTCCAGGCCTTTTTTGCTACCACCTGCATGAGGGGGTCAAAGGGAGGGGACACCCAGGAGGTGGAAGGGCGAGAGCTGAATGCCTCAAGATACACAGATTCATCCTCTGAAGGGTTGAGGGCTGGCCAATTCCCCCTCTGTTTTAAGATCTCCAGGATGTCTGCAAAGGAGACATCTTCAGAGGGGGAATGGGGGGAACCTTCAGAATCCTCTAAATCCGTGTCAGAGGTGACAGACTCAGGTGAGTCGATGTGCTTCCTCTTGCACTTTCTCTTCCTAGGGGGCTTTCCTGCCAGTTCAGGAGAGGCCTCGGAAGAGGAGGAGATCCCCACTGGGGACTCTTGAGGAGCTGGCTCTCTGCGATCCGGGATGAGGGAGTGAGCAGAAATTACCTGAGGCACCGTGGAGGGAGGGGCAGACGGAGTCGACTGTGGAGTTGAACCAGGTTCTAACACACTCTGCATGACCTTGAAGGCACCCCTGTCAGGCAGAGCCAGAGGTCTCCACTCCGAAAAGCTGAAAACCTCCTCTGGCACCAACAGTGATGGCTCCGAGGCCGATGTTGGAGCCGAACTCACCAACGCAGAAGCACCGAGAGGAAGAGTGGGGTCGGACAAGGGTCCGATGCCACTCACCCCCTCGGAGCAGACAAGGGAAGTCCGGTGACGAGATTCCTCCAACGAAGAAATCGGAGCAGATGACGGTGCTGAAGACAATTGTATCGGCTCTGATGCCGCCACAGTCTCGGGTCCGAAACGCCCCGGCTCCGAACTCAAAGGAGTCGGAGGAGGATCATTTTGAGTAATAGGGTTAACCATCGACTGATGAGTCGGGCTCTGAAGCATCTGGGCCAGTGCCTCGGACTTAAGAAGTCGACTCACCACCCTCTGAAGGTCATGATCTGAAAGTCTCGACGACCTAGAGGAGTGAGACCTATGGCTCTGTTCAGACAGCAAGGGAGATGCTGGAGCCGAATGAACGGAGCCAGTAGACGGTGACCTAGACCTTTTCCTAGTTGTCGGTTCCGATAACCTTATCGGAGCCGACTCAGTGATGTCTAACACCTCGGCTCCGGCCAGAGCCGAGGAAACAGAAGAAATACGTGTTCGAGCCCCATCGGCTCCGGCCGGAGCCGATGTTGGAACAGACTTTGAAGCCCCAGGTGACGACTCAGAAGCTGGAGCCGACGACCTGGTAGGCTTCGAGGGTTTGCCCGAAGATAGAGTCGGGGGACCCTCAGGCTTCAATAAGCCTCGTAAAATAAGCTTATTTTTTATTTCCTGCAGGACTCTAGGGCTGAAGCCATGGCAAACAGCACAAGAGTCCTGCACGTGCAAAGGTCCCAGGCAGTACACGCAAGAAGTGTGACCGTCTGTCAGATATCTTCTGACAGCACGAGTCACACTTCTTAAAGCCTGAGACCTTTGATTCTTTAGACATTACTAAAGATATAAAGTATAATCACACACACTGACACAAACACACCGATTACACTAACTGAAAATTAAATTAAACTAATTAAGCAAAAAATTATTTATTAATTAGTTTTTTTGGTTCCCTACAAAAAAACACACAAACACTCCACTACTAGGAGGGGGAGGGAAGGGCCAGAAGGCCTAAGGAAAGAACTCCTAAGTTCTTGAAGTAAAAGGGGAAGAAACTGGAGGGAATGGATAGAAAACTACTTAACTTTGGTAAATATAAGGAAAAACTAAGTTAAAGGGGTTTTAAATAAGTTTTAGATTGCTCTAAACAAACTAACCTGAAGCCGGTTGGAACAACGCACCTCGATCGCTGTAGCGGCAAACGAGATCTGGGGTATTACCGCCTAGCATTGTGGGATAAAAGGGGAGCCTCGAGCCGGTGGAACTAGCTCTCGAGCTTTTAGAGTGGCCGAGTCGGAGCCGAGGTTCGGCTCCAAACCCATCCAGCAAGAATGAAGGCGAGATAGACAACTTAACATTTGCTGTTCTGAGTGTTGAAGTTCTAACATTTTGAACTTCTGGGTCGTGTAGCTTCATGTGGCGGATGGGATGCGTTATGCAATATTTCACAGGTATAGTGGTTGTGTGTTATCTTTATTATTTGAGGTAGTATGGGTGTAAAGCTGGCCGACCGTTGCTATTCAGAGTTCCGATCTTCGAAGTTGTGAGTTTTTGAATTATTTACATTTCGGAGTTTGAAGTTCGATATTTTCGTATTCGAACTTATAACAGTTTGACTATATGATGTAGACCCTGTTTTGCTATCATGAAATCCCATTTTGCATGATCTTTTTAATTTAATTATAGATAAAGCCCTGCAGATCTCTTGAAATAAGACAGAGTGGCTACATTTAATGTGCTTTCTGATAATGGAGTACAGTTTACACGTGTTATACTATGTTCCACAAAGGTGGATCAGTTAAACATTATATTCTGCAATTCTTTTCCTGTGTGGGTGTGAGCACATGCTTTTGTCCCAGCTGTGGATTGACCATAGGCCTAACTCCTCACTAAACGATCTACTGATTCCTTTATCCTCCCTATATTCATCTTTTCCTTAGTACCACTTAATCACCCGCTGTGTGTGTGTGTGTGTGTGTGTGTGTGTGTGTGTGTGTATGTGTGTAGTTTTTTTTTTCTTCCAGATGGAATTACAATTGGGTGATCCCAAAGTCATCCAAGCTAGAGGGTGACAATTGTTTTCCAGTTGACTACTGCCCATGGCATGTCTGGCTTATGTATTTTTAGTCTCACTCCTCTTGAGGAGACTTCTGTATATGACTGTATCTACATGTGCGGAACTGGCACAAGTGTATGGCTTTGGCTGATGCTAGGAATCATCTCAGGTTCTTCATATTCTAGTTTTTCATGTCCATCTCTATGGACTAAATCTATCCCTAAGGACTGATGAGCTTACAATGGCTGCTCACCCCCACCTTCCTTCATCAGTTTCTCCAGTGCTCAGTTGCTATTCAGTTTAGTGTCATCTGTGTCACAATCTGGTCTCTATCCTCCTGTGAAACAGAGCTGGTAATACAATTTTTGTTTTGCTCTTTAATAGCCACGTCAGGGAGTGCAAGGGGCTAATACATCTGTTTCCAACATTTATTGAAGGGCAGTGACATTCTTGGAAGAACACACCATACTTTTGCATATCTAAGAAAGTTATATATTCTAATGTCTGCATTTGCAATTCAAGCATTCTTGATCATAATTGTCCAGTAAATCAATAAATAAATCCCAAATTCAAAGAAGAGGCCAACATTTTCTGTTTTTATTCAGTACAATACTGCAGCATGTAGATCAATATACCTGACTAGGCATTTGCAACAACCTGAGTGTCTACAGAGGTTCCTCACAAAAAGAATACATGGTGCAGACAACATGTCATATGTGGATCACTTAAAAGCCTTATCCTTGTACTCGGTCTCCTACAGTCTGCTGAGAGGTGATCTATTTTAGCTTTCAAGCCATGCTCTGATCAAGCCCTTATTGACCTGTTGCACATCCACAAAACAAATGTCATTAGAAACACCAGATATGGGGACTTAAACTTAATGTGCAAGATAAATAAGACATGTTGGAGGGATAGGAATGTGTCTCAGAGATTACCCCTTTCTCTGGAACAGGCTTCCAATGCATGTGAAGCAGAATTCCCCCTGCACTTAATCAAGCACAATATGGATCACTGGATAGGGATATGTAAGTTTACCCCTGGTCTGCCACCTATGTCCCTATTAGCAAGATGAAGCTTCTAAATGCTTGATCACTCACACCTAAGCTATACCCCCAATAAAATCAGTGATATCCAAACCTGTCAGATATATATTGGGAAGCATAACTAAGCTTAGAAAAGGCCCATTATGGTCCTTAACCTAGTAAGTACCTATGAACTACTGAACTCTGCATTTTGGGGTAATGTTTCCTTCTATGGAGGCAAACATACCATAATGTACATACCTTGCTCCTTGTTAGCAACATGTGGCCAGTACATTGATGGTCATAATGGTTATGACACACTATACCACAAACAGCTATAAACACTAATAATATAACAGATTGACATGTTTGCTTTCATATAGTAATTACCATATGGCCCTTAAGGCTCGCTCCCTTCCCAAATAGAACATTTCGAGGATAGTGAACTCTACTTTTTTCATTCTGTATCATGAGTCTTTTTCTCCAACATACTTATTCTTGCTCAGTACCCTTAGGTTCATAAGTAGGTACTAGGCTATTGGCCCTGGAGCCTATACAAGCCCAGCCAAAAAGGTACCCTGGCTTTTGCCACCCAAGAAAATTATTTTCTTGTGCCACTGTCAAGCAGAGCCACAAAAGTGATCCCCAGGGTGAATTTCCTATTTCCCATCCAATCATCAAGATTTTTTTTGAAGAGTGCTAATGAGGAGCTTTGTTTGATATAGATAGGTAGTTTATTCCAGAGTATGGGAAGTCTCTGGGACAGGAATCTATCCCTCCAGCATGTTCTGTTTATTGTGGTGACAAAGTTTAGGTCCCTAGAGCGTGTAGCTCGGAGGGATTGGGATTTCTTTAAGTGGAGCATGTCCAACAGCTCTGGGTTTGACATAGCCTTGTATGTTAGTTAGAGATCACCTCTGAGTAGGCGATATGTGACAGAGTAAAGCTGGAGTTTTTTGAGACGGTCTGCGTAGGGCATCTGTTTGAGGCTGGTAATCCTCTTTGTGAGGTATTTCTGTGGCCTTTCTAGTTGTTGTAGATGTCTTGTGAGGTACATACCAAAAGGGGCATAGTACTCTATAATGGGTCTAATGAGTGATGAGTAGAGGGGAACAATAACCTCTTTTTTTCTGGATGAGAGACCTTTTGTGATGAGGTGTGCCACATAGAAGGATTTCCTGACTACTGTGGTGATGTGATTATTAAAGGAGAGACTACTGCCCACCTGTGTCCCAAGGTCTCTTATCACACTTTCGGTGTTAAGTATACTACCGCCTATGTTGTAGTTCATGGGTACAGAGTTTTTACCAAAGGGGATGACAATGCACTTTTTGGCATTGAGCTTGAGGCCATGGCTTTGATACCAGGTATCTGTCTGAGTGAGGCCCTTTTGTAGGATGTCTACATCATTAGAAGTTTCGATTATGGCTCCTAGTTTGCAGTCATCTGTGAACTTTGTTAGCAAAAGACCTTCTGTGTTAGCCTGTACTTCAGAAAAGTAGATACCCAACAGGAGAGAACCCAGGACTGAACCCTGTGGTACTCCACTTGTCACTGGTCTGAAGTCGGATTTGGAGTCTGCTACTTGCACAGTGTCCACACAATAACAAAGTTTGCCATCTAAAGGTACCACTTTTTAAAAGAGTTAGTTTATATTTTCAGTTTTTGTCTTTTTCTCTAACTTTCATTCCTATTCCTTTCATTTCCTTTTTTCACTTACTATACAGACTTCCTGATGTAGTTAGTAGTGTTGAATTGAGTCCATCTAATACTTTCACTAAATTACCAACCCACCTATCTACACTCACTCAGCTTCTTAATTACTTACTTGGCATCATGTATCTTATTATTCAAAAAGTGGATGCAGATTTATTAAAGGTCTATATTATTTCATTGATCTGCAGATTAGTCAAGTTGCAACTCAACAAAATAAAACCATAAAAATTAAACCAATAGAACATGTTCTGTAAGGGAAGCAAGTCTCCTTCCTATCTTCATGGTAATAATGAACTTAGAAAATAGGCTCTAACATGGGTCCTGCATGGATGGCAATTCTGTTTTCTATATTTGCTGGGATGTGTTTTGATGTTTTTTTTATTTTCAGTAGAGCTGTGATCGAATAAACTTGCAGCTTGACAAAATGAAAGGTTCTGGGTTTTCTGGTCAGCAAATTAAAAACAGGATTATACTTAATCTTACTTCAAGGGGAGGTTATAACCTACTCCCAAAATGTCAAATTTTGCCCACTGCTATCACCACATCTATCCAAGAAAGTGATCCCATGATCATGTTACAAAGTAGGGAATACGGAAAAACAAACACATTCACTTCTTCTTTTTCATGAGTTAATGTCATATGATGGGTGTGCTAATAGTCTGGTGGATAGGATGAAAAACAACAAACACAGAATCCTAACTACACATTCAGGGTGACAGATCTACAGTAATAATTTTCATCCATTTTAATAAATTAAATTTGCAAGTTAGTCATACTTTCAGTATGTGTTATAAGAATGGCAATAGTATTTTTCATCTGATATCCAAAATATTTTTAATACTCAAAGATACATTTTCTGATGATACACAGATCACATTTCAAGCGGAAATTAATATTTCCATTTTTTCATGTGACTGTTATAACAAACCTATACTGAAGATTTAATATACAACCTAGAAAAAGAACTAAAGAAGGATGCAATTTATAAAGGCAGCAGCAACAATGATTCAAGCTGTACTGGAAATGGAGGACAATGTGCGCTGTGAAAAGTGCAGTTGTGCAAGTAAACGTACCATAACAGTAGATGATCAGATGATCACTGCTGTAACAGTCTTAGCTATATTTGTTATATCCTCCATAGTATATACTAGTCAGCCAGATCCAAAGCTTCAGGGCACTTTCCACACCCCCAAATTATTAGTCAGGTTTGGGTACTGAGTTATCCAGACCTTTCCAGCAACTGAGAAGAGTGCTCCTCTGTAGAATTTTGAGGATCAGTTGTCAGCAAATGCTGTTCCATTGCTGGGCAGATAAGATCCCTTTGGGTAAAAATGGGTTCCGGCATGTAGCTCGCAAGACATTTCCCTGCGAGCTACATCACTGAAACCAAACGGCTGCAGCAGCAATATGCCGTAGAGCAGTACAGCTGAATAGAATAGCCGCTGCAGCTGTAACCTATGCATAAAAATGTTACAACTGGTGGCGATCCTTACAGACAGCTGCCCAGCTGTATTCTAGCAGGGACAGCCGTACTAGATGTGTACCACATTCCGTATTTTCATGTAAGGAATGCATTTATTTTATTATTTATTTATTTTATTCTAGATGTGTACCACGTTCTGTAGTCTCATGTAAGGAATGCATTTATTTTATTATTTATTTATTTTATTGTCTGACAATAAAATAAATAAATAATAAAATAAATGCATTCCTTACATGAGAATACGGAATGTTTACACATCTAATACGGCTGTCCCTGCTGGAATACAGCTGGGCAACTGTCTGTAAGGATGGCCACCAGTTGTAACAATTCTGTGCATAGGTTACCACTGCAGCAGCTATGCTATTCAGCCGTATTGCTCTACAGCATATTGCTGCTGCAGCCATTTGGTTTCGGTGATGTAGCTCGCAGGGAATTGTCTTGCGAGCTACACGCCGGAACCCGGGTAAACATCTTTCATATTAGCTTTCTACATGTTAAAATCTAACTTTTTTTGAAACAAGCACTTTTTAGCTAGGAAAAAGTATTTTTATTGACTGTCTTGTAACTTCTATGTACTTTTAAAATGGAACACACTTTCATACTTTTTTAGAATGCTTTTTACTGTGATTTTTCTGGGAATACGTTACTTTTTTGCTACTTTCTTTTTTCCGAGTATGGCCTCAGCTTTCTTCTTGATATTATGCAGTGTAAAATTAGAATTCAGAAATGCTAAATGATGTGAAGTTAATTGATTTCCAATGCAAATCTAGAAAAGGATTTCAACAGTAAGGGTATGCAAACTACAGTCTTGCTGCTGACTGTATGTCAGTAATAGGCTTGTAAAGAGATTAAATTATATTGCTTATTTTTCTATAAGCTTTGTTAGTCAAAGACAGACTTACAGAAAGACCACATCAAGAATTCTAGAGCTTTCATGACAAAAACAAAAAAAAAAAAAACAGAGAAATGTTAACGAAATCTAAATTTCAGTAGTATTGCTGAGAAGCAAACTGGGGTAGAGATTAACTTATGTCCACCAGACTTCTCCCAAATTATTTTTGTTGTAAAAATATAATGTGAATTGAGACAGGATATTATGATAACCTTTTTTTTTCCATTTTCTGATTTTACTTTTTCTAAATTCAAAATTTTAGGTTTCTGAGTGGGACTCAGAAATCTCTGTATTTTTGGAACAATGCACTTTTGTGCTCAGCCATAAGTGGTACCTGTACTAGCTAAGACCTAGAAAGTATGTAGGGATTGTTTGAGACAGTTGCAAAACATTATAAATGATCAACTTAAGCTACAAAATGAACCCAAGCTCAGAACAAAGACGTCATCATTTCAGTAAACCAGCATTTGATTGAAAAGCAATGTTAAAATACCAAAATGCCAATACAGGCATTTCCAAGTATAAACAACAATGCATGTATGCCAAAACCATGTGCAATGTAACTGTAATGTAGAACAGGACAACATTTCCAGTTTCACTTGCCTTCTTGAAATATACATGGTATTAGTTTCATCCCATCCAATGTATAACAACATATATGCAAATATATGTGCCACACTATTTCATTTGCATGTTATAAATGGGTACAACATTTATATAATTTAATAAAAGGCTATAATATTTGTACTACACTGATAAGTGTGTGCAAGTGTAATGCATGTATCTATATGTAGATATTAACATCAATCCATGAACAAAGCAAATATAAGATGTAGGTTGTTGTTGTGTCTTTCGGCTTTTCCCGGTTAGGTGTAGCCACAGTGGAACTCCAGTCCGCTAATGATTGGCAGCAGATTTTTACATGCTGGCTTGCCGGGCCTAACGCACAACCTTCAATGAAGGAACGCCCATTCACGCATGTCGCCACATAGAAGACGCTCTATCTAAGAATCGAACGGGCAACGTCTAACTGTGAGGCGACAATGCTACCGCAGCACCAACAATATAAGACGCAGGTACTCTGCATAATTTAATACCAAATATAATGCCCCCCCCACACACACACTTAGGTTCATTGGTTATTACTATGCAGTTAATTTGGGTCGATCATTTGAAGCCTAGCCATGCAATATCTACTACGTTATCCTTTCCATAAGGGTTTGGGTCAGCCAAGGGTAGTATTTGTGGTTTTCTTTTCATTCAGCCAAGTAATATTTGAAGAGGGTTATGGAGCTATGTTGTTTAGTATGGAGGGGATCCAACTGACAGGAAGGAAATTCTCTGGGAAAGGTATCTCTGCCATCAACAGGCTTTATTAATGTCACAATAGAAGTTTAGGTCTCTAACACAAGTGTTTATGGTGTTGCATGTTTTGTGAATGTGTAGAAGGTCAGTAGGTCACAGAGGACAGGCTCATTTGAGGCTTTATATGCTGTGGAGAGGTTACCTTGCAGGAGTCTGTATGAGACCAAAACTAGATATGTTTTTTTTAAGGCATTCTACATAGGACATAGAACTTGGGGCTTTGATTTTCCTGGTGGGCAAATGTTCCAGTGTCCCTAATCAGATCATGTGTTTGGTACAGCACATGCTGTATGATTATATTCAATTACATGCCTAATAAGGGAGAAATAGAGAAGGATGATAAAATTCCTTGATCTAGAGGTTATACTCTTGGTCATCAGCTGGACTAAGTAAGTGGATTTTCTAATGACTGTCGAAACTGGTGATTGCAGGAAAGATGGCTATTAAAGTTTCTACTGCCTAGGTGTCTACTAGTTTTAGTTTTGATATGGTAGGTAATAGGGTGCTCATTTTTCTCAAATGACACAATACTGCACTTCTTTGCATATAGCCTAAGACTGTGATCCTGACATTATAGGACCATAGGATGTTACTAGGCTATTGGCCCTGAGGACCTATAAGCCTAGCCAAGAGTTTAGCCCATGTTTAGACAAGTCAGCACCCAATGCCCCTATCCAGCAGGGACACGGGTGAAATCCCAGGGATGCAATTTCCATTTCCCATCCAGTTATCCAGGTTGCGTTTAAAGAGCGTTAAAGAGGTACTCTGCTTGACGTGGAGAAGGGGAGGGTCTGTACATGTTATATCTGCTTAAAGGATGTAATTTATGATAAATCCAAGTTTTCAGTCATCTTTAGACTTGGTCCTCTAGAGAATCCTGGCATCAGCTTAGACATCTGAGAATTAGATACTGAATAGCAACTACCCCAGCATGGATCTTATGGGGCCCCACTAGTAATGAGCAGTTTGGTTGAGGGACCATCCTCAGTCTTGACTTAATGGGTTCTACCTGTTAGCCAGTTTGCGATCCAACATGTGACATATGGATTTATGTTTTGTTTAATTAGTTTTGCCAATTATTCAGGAAGGTGGGATGATATGAGAAGTCTTGCTCACATCAAGGTACACCATATTTACACTTTGGTTTACTTTTAAAATCCTGAAACTGATTCTATCGAGTATTGAAAATGACAACATCGGAAAGGCACAATTATGAAACCAGGAATGTCGACCCATCCATATTCGACAAAGTCGACATTACCCAGTGTAGTTTCCCTTCCAGTCACTTCCAACTAATGTTTTGCAGGGGGACAATCCCCCCCTGCATCCTACACCCCCTGCTAATTTTATAACTCCAACTCCGAGATCGCACTACAGTGAGGAAATGGGTACATTTCCCAATTTCCACTGTACCGTGATCTCTAAGCAGAATATCGACCTCACAACATTGAATGTACACTAGCATTTGCTGTTGTGGTGTTGACCATTTTTTATCCAGCCTTACATGAACTGGAAATTAGCCTTTCGATTATCCCAGTTTGACTGAATGCCATCCGAAATGGTGATAGTAAACCTGCACTTCTGCTCTCATCCAAAGCCTTAGTGACTTTTTCAGACATTCACTAGGTTATACAGGTTAACCCTTCACACATCTGAACACCAATATCTTTTATTTTGAGGGTTATAATGACACATTCCATTGTCTTGCAGACAACGCTGCTGGTGTCAGTGACTGAGCCACCCTTATGCAGGAGAATGACCACAACATTTCTCTGTGCTTCTGGGACAAAGCCAATTAATAGAATCAGATGAGCAGATTTAGGAGTGGGGTGTGTAAGATCGTGTTTCATACCAACAAAGAAATGCCCTGGTACATTGTCAGGCTCCATGGAGTTAGTGGTACTTAAAACTTGCCCTTAGGTGATTAGGTTATTTACAGGGTGGAAGCTGGAGGCAACAGAGGGGAGAAATCTGAACTAAATTTATCTGCTAATGTGCTTTCTAAGTAATCAGGAGATAAGTAGGTGCTGTTATTATAAATCAGATGTGAGAAATGCTAGTCATTTTAACTAATGTTGCTGATGTAGTTGAAGAACTTCATATGATTGTCCTTGCTTATGGTGGCAATTATGTTTATATTTAGCTATGATGTTTTTGATTTTGTTTCTAAGTTTTGTTTAATTTCTTAAGTTCATTTTGGTACAGGGTTAATTTCAGGCTGTTCTTAAAGATTTATTTGGCATAATGGTTAAGGCATCTACCTCACAGATACAAGTACAGGGTTTGAGTCTCACCTTTGAGGGAAATTGGCTAAGCTTTAAAATAGCCCACAAGGAAAATTAGCCTAGCACTTACCTATGAACAGACAGGACCCGAGAAGTTAGAATTGGGGAGTCTACCTCTACAAAGAAGCCAGTCAATGGATTCCCTCAGGGATTGGTCCTGGGGCCTCTCCTTTTTGGCATTTACTCCTCTGAAGTCAAGGCCAACATCAATGTCCTCTGGTTGAATAAATTTGCAGATGATTGCAAATTAAGAGCTGACACTGAATTGCTCACCAACACAAATGTTCTCTAGGAAGGGCTGACACAGACAAACTGGTGTCAGAGCCATGGACTAAAACTAAATGCCAAGTAATGCATAACAGTATCCTTCACCAAGTCATCCATCCTTAGTAAGTATCACACTGACAACACACCCCTATGAGCTGACCCAGTAGTCAGGGACTTGGGGACACACAAAATTAGTAATCTAGCCTTTGACTGTCATGTGGCTACATTATTGAGGAAATCATTCTATGATGTGCAACTTATAAACAAAGGTATGGCATCTAAGCCCAAGAAAGTCATTATTCCATTGTATTTGGCATTAATCAGACCTATCATTGAGTAAAATGCCCCCTTTGGTATGTATCTAACCAGGCATATCCAATAATTGGAACATCCACAGAGGTTTCTCACTAAATGAATAAAGGGCATAAGCAACATGTCCTATGCAGACTGCTTTGAGGCCATATCCCTGTATTCTGTCTCTTACAGGCTGTTGAGAGGATATCTATGCCTGGCATACAAGGCATTGTCAGACCCCACTCTTATGGACCTTCTGCATATCTGCAAAACAAACAGCACTAGAATTACCTATTCTAAAGACTTAAACCTTGCCTGTGATATAAACAGGACCTGCTGGAGAGACAGTTATATATTGCAGGATTACCCCTTCTCTGGAACAGGCACCCCACTGTTGAGAAGCAGAGTTCCTCCCTAACCCATTTCAAGTGTAACTTGGACAATCAGATGGGGAATAGGAAATTCATCCCTGGCTTGGTAACTATGTCTCTAATGGACACAGGTACACTGTAAATGGTTCATCTCCTAGGCCCCTGCTTGTAAATGTTTCACCTCCCAAGCCCCTGATTACACTTATCAAGGGTACCAGAATGTGTTAGTGATTTGGGATGTATGACTAAGCTTAAAAAGGCCCTTGTGGTCGTTAGCCTAGTAAACACCTATGAAGAGCCTATTTTCTCTTATTAGAGTTTGTTTATATTAGAGATCTGTCAAAGGGGGTGGTTTCTAAACTTGGCATTGTATTTTGTGGCACATTGGGACTGAAGTCTTGATGCAGATACTGAGATGAGCATATAACCTTTCCAAGAATGTGGCAGTTTACTACTGGGTCCTTGGAGGAGGGGCTTTTAAACTTCATTAGGTCATCAGCTGGTGGAAACAAATTTGCTTTAGAGAAGTCTGTAAAAACAGTACAGTTTGTGGGCACATTGGATTTTGTCCTAATTGTGAAGATGAGTGAAAGGTGGTTAGACTTAATCAACAATGGGGTGACTATAGATGTAGAGCACAGAGCTACAATGTTTGTGAAACCAAGTCAAGTAAATTGTACTTACTGCATGGTGAAGTTCTAAAATCAGTCTGAGTGTACTACAATGCAACACTGGGCAATGTTGGCAGAGTGCTTAACCATTTTAAATCATAAACTTTGTCCACATTTCATTGTTGTGTAGTAGGCTGGATACATTTAAAACAGGACAGCTGGCAACCCTAATTGTACTCCTGGAAGAGGAGAGCATAATCTGGTTAAGTGAGAGCTGTCACTGACTAAATAGGAAGTGTTGTGCATATTTGTTTTCTGTAGTATAAGTATTACAATCTACAGACTGGTAATTAGCATGATCTGGGATAATAGTGTCTCACTGTATATTAACAGCCAATATTTACTTAGATATGCCTCACAGGCTGTGGGAGTCACAGAAGGGTTCTCAGGTTTTCCAGGATGTGGTAGGGTGTCATATTGCTGGTAACTAGGATATGGAGAAATTCCAGGTTGTTGTCTTGACATATAAGCATGAATGTAATTGATTTTAGGGGAAATAGAAAAATAGAAATAGAGCCACACCATAATCAGCAGCAGACATACACTCAATGGAAGGTCTGAGGAAGTGTCAGGAATTGAATTCTGTTAGAAATGACTCATCAATACACTGGAACCATGTTTCCAAGCTGACACAGATGCCAATATTTTCTATGGACAGAAAGGGTTCTAAAGAAGGCAGTGTCTTATTTAGGCTTCTAGCATTGAGCAGTGACATCTTTTTCAATTATCTAGGTTTTGTTTGATCATACTGGCAGATTCAGTAGACTGACATTGTCTAAAAAAGCCACAATCAAAGCGGAGAAGATTTTTGCTAGTATAAGAAAGCCCCAAGGGATGAGGTGCAGACCATCCCCCTTAAAGCATATTGGACTGTTAACCATCTCTTTCTAGGCAGGCACACACACTGGACCCACCTTGATTGACACCAAAAACTAAGCCAATTACTGAATTCAATTATATTTTTGTTTATATTGTGGCATCTGTTTCTGAGAATGTATGATGCTGCTCAAGAAGAGCTGCATACTAGCCTCAGAACTCAATCAGGTGTCTCATCATATAATCCCAAGGAAGTATGTCTCAAGTCATTAACATCCACACTAACAGCAACCAAAAACTATTTTCGATGTCAGAGACAGCCAGAAGGTTGGGGAGTCAGACCTTAAAAACTGTTTAATGAAAATGAATTCCATTATATGGTGCCAGGAACATTGTGACTTTTATAGATAATTTTCTTTTTGACTGAGTGTAGGATGTTGCTTGAAAAATGTTCAGCAAAAATCACTTTTACCACAGAATGCCAGAACTGATTTCATCAAAACATTTATATGAAATTCACAGAAAACCTCGGCAGGGCTAGCTGACTGACAGTGTGAATATTGGCTGTAGTTAATGGTCACTAATGATGCAACACCATGTCTCCATGCACAAAATGGGAAAATGGGGTTGATGCCTTTTAAGAATGATCAGATTTTGATATCTGCACATATCAGAATCCGATTACTCTCTTCTATGAAGAAAAAGGGAACACCATTAAGTACAGCTATGATGTGATATGAGAATATGGCTCTAGTTTCAGATTTTTACTTCTGTGTTGTTAGATTCACTACAGCTAGAGCTCAGCACTATAGTAAGAAGAGCTAATGGTACAATTTGATTTAGAACAGTTTTATAAAAATATGTTATTTTAAATGTGCTTAAAACATTATTGCTGTAATTGTTTCCCATTTAATTATAATATTCCCTAATCATGATACACTTTTAGAAGCCATCTTTTTACAGTTTATTATTTATAGTATTTTGATCAGAATATATAGTAGTTAATCATATTGATCACTACAGCAGTAGCCTCAGCTATATGGATTATATCGTCCTAAGGATATAACAGCTAACTAAGTTCTGTCATAAACTATACACTCTGTTTCCAACAGATTACTGAGGGTAATTTATGCCTGGTATAGAAGGCATTACTGGATCTCGCTCTGATGGAGCTTTTGCAAATCCGCAAAATGAATAGCACCCAGGTCTACTACATCTAAGTTTGCTTGTGACTTAAATAGGACATGTTGGAAGGACAGGTATGGATCTCAAAGAATACCTATTCTCTGGAATAGGCTTCTCATCCATATGAACCAGAGCCCTTCCCTGACCATATTCGAGTGAAACCTAGACCAGTGGATGGGAAATCAGAAATTAACCCCTGATACAACACCTATATCTCTGATGGACAGAGTTTGCCATTAAATCCCTCCCTAACTAACAGAATAAGAGGAGAAAGCTACTACATGACAGAGCAAAATCCCTAAAAGGGAAGGCATCTCTGATCAATACTAGCAAAAAACTACGATCACTCATAAAATCATCCAAGGCCAACTTTGAGAGAAAAATCGCTAATGACACAAAAGACAATCATAAAGCCTTCTTTAGCTATGTTAGAAACCTGGGTGGAAACTCCCAGATATGCTCAGAATTAGTCCAAAATGATAAAAAAATCACTGAACCCACAGACATTGCCAACATACTGGCAGACAGGTTCAGTGCAAATTTCTCCCCCCCCCCCAAAAGGAGAAATATCTATCCCACCAGAGTCTAGCCTCCCAAACATCTCAGATGCCCAGGTGAGAGCTGCTCTCTCTAAAGCAAAAACACAGCATTAAATGGGACCGGTTGATGTCCCCTGTTGTGTGTTACACACACTCAATGAGGAAATAAACCCAAACATAGGGTTGTTGTTTAATTTTAGCCTTACTACAGGATACATACCCAAAGAATGGCGACGGCAACTGTGGTCCCACTCCACAAAGGCGGTGCTTCTACGGACCCTGGAAATTACCACCCCATAAGCTTGACGAGCCTTGTCTGCAAAGCTATGGAGAGGATCATAATGGAACTCATAAATAAAGACATTGGGGACCTACAGACACTGGATCCTACCCAATTTGGCTTTGTCAAGGGCAGATCCTGCCTCTTGAACTTGGTCGACTTTTTCGAACAGTCACTAAGGCCATTGATGAGGGTAAGGCAGTTCACACAGCCTACCTTGACCTAGCAAAGCATTCGACACAATACCCCACTCGGGCATCATAGAAAAGCTCACCAGCTTAGATGTAAACCCATATGTCACAAGATGGGATGCAAACTGGCTCAAGGACAGAACACACAGGGTTAGAGTTGCTGGTGCCATGTCAGACTCTAAGCCGGTCACGAGCGGTGTCCCACAGGACTCAGTCCTGGGCCCCTCTTGTTCGGCATTTATTTTTCTGAAGTGCAGGCAAACATAGGGGGATTGTGGCTGACAAAATTTGCAGATGACTGCAAACTGGGCACCATAATTGACACTCCATCAAACACAGACATCCTCCAGAGAGGTCTCATAGAAATGGATAACTGGTGCCAGAGCCATGGCCTTAAGCTAAATGCCAAAAATGTATAGTCATACCCTTTGGGAAAAACAAGGTAACCCCTAATTACCACATAGGTGGTAATCCATTAAACACGGAAGAAGTTATCAGGGACCTGGGGACCCAAGTTGACAGTAACCTCTCTTTTGACACTCACATTGCCAAAGTGGTTAGGAAGACCTTCTACATTGCCCACCTGATCATGAAGGGATTCACATCCAGATCAGGAGAGGTCATTGTACCCCTGTACTCTTCACTTATCAGACCAATGATTGAGTACAACGCCCCATTCAGAATGTACCTTACCCGACACCAGCAGCAGTTGGAAAGACCCCAAAGGTTCCTCACCAAAAGGATAAAGGGGCTCAAACATATGTCATACGATGCCCGACTGAAGAAACTCCAGCTCTATTCAGTCGCATACCGTCTGCTCAGAGGTGATCTGTGCCTGACATACAAGGCCATATCCAAACCGGAATTAATGGACATGCTCCACCTCAAAAAATCCAAATCCACCAGAGCCACGGGAGCAAGAGACTTAAACCTCAACACGGATATAAATAGGATGTGCTGGAGGGACAGATTCATCACCCAGAGACTCCCTACTCTATGGAACAGAATCCCAGTCCATGAGGCAGAGCCCCTCACTGACTCTGTTCAAGAGAAATCTTGACGAGTGGATGGGAGATTGTAGGTTTACCCCGGGAATCATCTCTATATCACTGCTGGACAGAGGCACAGCAAACTAATGGGTATAGTATTCTCATCCTAAGGGGTGGTGAAAGCCACACACACTCTGGCTAGGCTTATAAATGCCCTAGGGCAGATAGCCTAGTATGAACCTATGAACCTGTTAAAATAACTTCTATGGCACAATAACTTGTGGGATACCTTTGAGTTGCATGGCTGGGCTTATAGAGGCCCCAGTGGTTGTTTGCTTAGTATACACAGTTTACACCAAAGTACCTATGAATGTGTAAAGCATAAGAGCGCCTTCCATGCACCCAAACTATTAGTCAGCTCAAGCAGAGATGAGAAAAAGAATGGTTTGCCATAGGAGAGAACTCCTCTTACAAGCTTTCAAGGATCGCGGGTCAACTAATGTTCCATTGCTGGGCAGATAAGTTCTATTTGGGAAGAAAAAGATTTCCACTCTAATTTTATGACAGAACATTAACTTTTTTTCCTATGAAAATAATTTTAGGCTAAAAAATGTATTTTTATAGACTGTCATGTAACATCTGGTAAATTTTGAATAGGAGTGTTACTCTACTTTTCTGAAAAAAGTTGTTAAAACTAAGTTAAAATTATTTTTTACTGTTAAAATTTGTGTTATTTTACTTTTGGGAGCTGCAGTAAGTGTTTAAAGTTCTTTTCATTGTGCTTTTGATGGAAAAAGTGACTTTTTTATATACCTGTTTCACTGACTACTGCTGTCAAGTTTCTCCAGGAATTGGGCCTCTTATCTGGCTTTACCACTGAATAACCTACCAGTTCCTTGATTGTTCCTTCTTGCAGCCATTACAAAATAAATAAAATAAATAACAAACAGCCTTTGCCACTTCAGCTGACTACAAAAGTGCCTCAGCCACAGATTGGTGATTCTGCTGTGGCCATTTCTAGTTACTTAGATCATTCTTCTTTTTCCTGGCCCACTATGGTGTACTTCCTACAGCCACCATATCTCTGAACTGTTCAGATTTTTTCCACAAATGCATAATAAAAGTGAAAGTACAAAATGATTGCAGACAATACATCATGTAATACATAATTGAGTAAAGGTATCCAAACTTTCCAAAGAAAAACATTTGCAAGAAACTTTATGATTTACAGTTGAGATGGTTACAACATATCTAAGGATTACTTAGTGCAGAGTTATGCTGAGGATGTTGAGAATTAGGATTGTATATGGAAGAAACCTTTAATTGTCTAGACTGGAAGAAAACAGAAAAATGAAAACGGAAAAAATAAAAAGAAAGACAAAAGAAAAGAAAAAACTTTAAAGTTTTCCAAAAACTAGAGAAAAAATATATATATATACATTATATACAATATATACAATGTTGGAAGCCATCCTTTTGTTGAATCACAGAAGTGTGTTTTCTATATCAGTGATACAACTATTTATGTTCAATAACATAGAGGATTTATTTAAAATCAGCCACCTACCTGACATTGAATTTTAAGTATTCTGTATGTTAATCAAAATTGTCTCTAGGAGAGAATTCCAGTATGTTTGGAAGTATAATCTTTTTTTAATACTTTTAGTAGCTAGTTTGTGAGAGGTGATATATTTAACTGCCATTTCTTTAAAGTTGTTCCATGAGATGTTTTTGCTATTGACCCAATTCTTAACTATATAGAATTTAAGTAGTGCGCATATTGTAACTAAGATATGTTTGTGCATTCCTATGATTGAACTAGGAATAATATGCAGGATCATTGTTTCCCATGAGAGAGTGGTTTTTGCTTATCCAACGTTCTCTAGTTACAATCTTAGAGAACACCAGAGCTTGGAGATTTTCTCGCAGCTCCAGAAGTTGTGGAGAATATCCACATCTTCCCTAGAGCAGAAGGGGCACAGTGAGCTTTTTTTTGTAACCAATTTTTTTGAGAACAGCTGGGGTATAATATGCATTATTGTTAATCATCAGTTGTGTGTATATGAGATTTTTGAAAGGTGTAAGTTTTAAGGTTTTATTAATGGCCTCTTGTTTTTGTATTGTAGAGATATTATTATTTACGTTTTCCCAGTATTTTGAGTATAGTAACGCTGATTGGTGTTCTAACTCATTTATTAGTTTATATGAATTTGATAACATTTTTTCATTCGATTTTAGAGCTTTGATTATGTTTTGAGTATTTTCTATATTTTGTGTTTCTATTTTGTGGTTTGAATATTTTAGGTTTATTATTGATATCATTTGTCTAAGAATGTAATTATAGCAAGCTGGCGACTTGATTTTTTCTCTTAGTTTATCAAGTGTGTCATCTTTGTACTGTAAGATAGCCCATATTATTAGTTCTTTAATTCTTGGGAATGGTTTGAGATCAATCATTTTATTATTTAACTTAATATTCAGGTTGACATGTATAGGTTGTAACAGTACTAACAAATTCTGCAGACTGAGAGAAAGAAAAAGGAATTGGAATGCAGTAATACCATTTTTAATTATTGGGTGTAGTTTGTGAAAAAAATTTTGTTGGGGTTGGAGGAAAGGAACAGCTTTGGGATTTATGTTTATGGAATTTAATAAATTTGCCCAGATTTTAACCCATATTGGGTACCAAGTCTTTTTTGCAATTTGGATCAACCTGTTTGCTTTGATAATAAGGTAATATAGGCCAAAATCTGGTAGCCTCAGCCCACCTTTTATTTTTGGTATTGTAAGGTTTTTGTAGCTTATTCTTGTTGTTTTAGGGTGCCATAGGAATTTGGAGAGGGCCTTTTCCATTTCTTTGAGTAGTTTTTTTGGTAGTTTGAGGTTAATAGAGTTTAGCTGAAATCGAATTTTGGGAAGAATGTTCATTTTGATAATGGCAGATTTAGAGAGGAGCGATAGGTTTAAGTTTTCCCATCTTAAGATGTCTTGCCTAATTTTATCCCATGTGTTTAGGAAATTTGAGCTATGCATTTCTTTGCAAGTATGAGAGAAGTGTATGCCTAGGTATTTCAGCTTATATGTTATGGGTATGTCGACTAAAGGGAAGTACGCTGTATTATGGTTCATGGGATTTAGAGGGAAGATTGAGGATTTTTTGGGGTTCATATTATAATTTGCAACTGTAGAGAACTGCTCTATTGAGGAAAGAATTTTTGGTAAGTCTGTATTAGGGAGTTCGAAGTATAAGTTTATGTCATCAGCAAAAGCTGAGTTTTTTACAATTGTGTTATATACCTTTGGGAAATGGTGGTATGTGTTTTGGGTGATATGGAGTTGTAGTGGTTCTAGATAAATATTAAAAAGGAACAGAGATAGTGGGCAACCTTGACGAGTTTCATTTGTGATTTTAATAGGTTTAGAATACCACTTGTTAATGCTTAGCATGGTTGTGGCATTGTTATAAGTCATCTTGATGGCCATTATAAATGAAGTGGGAAAGTTGAAGTGTGACATTGTTGAGAAAAGAAAATCTTGGTCCACATTGTCAAATGTTTTTGAGGCGTCTATTAAAGGGTGCATATCTTGGACGATTATCTTTAGTTAAGAGAGAAATTAAGGCGTCTAACATACAGGTATTATCGCTTAGTTGTCTTTTTTTCATGAAGCCCATTTGTTGCTTCAGATTTTTCATCTGCTCCTCATAAAATCTGTAGTTTTCTGGCAAATTAGTGAGGACTGAAATCTCTAAATAATGACAGACGTTTAAGTTTCAGACTTCATATCCTTCAGAAAATGCATAGTAACTCAAACACTTTTATTCTAGCAACTTTGTAAGTTTACATCAGCAGTATTTAAAATGTGTTGCTATTTGTAGGCCTTTGTCCCCCCATTATTTTTGGCTTTGTCCAGATTTCTTGTGTTAAGAGGTTGAGAGATATGGATCCACCATAGACTAGAGGTTATACACTTCCTCTGCAACTGTTGGAGTGCCCTTGGTGGGCAAGGAAGAACCACTCTTGTCAGTCTTGGAAAAAGGAACATGAAATTCCACTCTGTCTAGCCACAATGGTGTCTCTGTTTCTAGAGAGGTTTTGCCTGTCCAAAGTGGATCTTCTCCAGAAATTCCTGCCAAAAAGAAGCATAAAAGTCTCCTAGTTATTTTGGACAGGATTGATGAGTGATTTATTTAGCTTGATTCAGGGTTTAGTTCAGGCCCTGGACCCATCCAGTTCAGATATTTCTTTTAAAAGAAAAAGAGATTCTTCATTTTCTGAGGAGGTTCAAGATTTTGAAAGACAAAATGATTGTGATGGGACAATGTCTGTTTACTTTTCTCCTTAGATTTCTGATTCTGAGGAGAGTGTGGCTTGTGACAATCCCTTTGAAGGATATTCCTTTTTTGAAAATTTTCAGAGTGAATCAGTTGTTTCAGTGGGAACATAATATTCCACTGTGTCTTAAGAAATATTATGAGTCACTGAAACCAAATTTCCTGAACCTACTTCAGTCCCACCTACAATTCCAACACTGGCAAATGTGTTTACTGCTACCTGTAATTTGCCTCACAGACAGCCTGCTGCCCCCAAGAAATCAGAGAGATTTATAAAGCCCCTTAATCTTATAGGTTTTTATGTTCAACCCCCCCAGATCAGACCCAACACTGATTGCTCTCGTTACTCCAGCTGCTGCTAAATATCTACTTAATGCCAGCCTCTCCCCTTCTGATAAAGATGGGAAAGCTTTTGATAGATTTGGGGGGAAAGTGTTTTCTTCTGCAAAACTTATCTTTAGAAATCTTAATTGTCAGGCTTGTATGTTAAAGTTTATACTTGCCTCTTTTGAGAGTATGAATAACATTATTGCTTCTTTCCTTTCATCTAAAGAAAAAACATATTTGTATAATTGTATTGCTTGTGTGTGTCAAGTATCTACCCACGCTTTGAAATGTGCTTATGATTAGGCTGATGCCACTTCTAGGGCTGTTGCTACTGGAACTGTTATAAAGAGGCTTGCTTGGCTGTATACTCACAGCCTTCCTGAGGATGTTGAATTTGAAAGTTTGAATGCTCCCTCAGACAGAAGAGGTAGTCTTTGCACCACCTGTGGCAGAGGTCCTCAAACAGTGTGATGATAGGGGCAAGCTAATTCAGGGAATTTCACAGATTTTTCAGTCTTTTTTCTCCAAGCTTGTCAATGTTATCTTTACAACATTTTATAAAAAGCAAAATAAGCAGACACAGCAGGCTGCTGGGAAGCAGGTTTTTAAAAAGAATGACAGGGAGGCTCTAACAGTAGAGGAGGAACCACCCAGAATAAAGGAGAGTCCAATAAGTCTGAATTACTATTTTCTGAATATCTCCCCCACCCCCAAGCCTGGCAAGCCTTTATTCCTTCCCAAAAATCTGAAACTCCATTTCTCACTTTGGCAACAGACAGTTTCAGACAAATGGGTTTTGAAAGTGATAAATCATATATACAGATTGCAGTGGAATTTTCTTCCTCCCTTTCAAGAGATCCTTCCTCATCCACCAGATCATACATCTCTTTTTCCATCTGTTATTCAGTAGCTGCTGACATGGGGTAATAGAAAATGTCCCTCCTGCTCAGACACGAGAACGTTTTTATTCAAGAATGTTTTTTATTTCAAAGAAAGAAACTTCATGGAGTCCAGTTCTGGACCTTTCCTTTTTAAGTCCAAAACCTCCTCCTGCACGAACGGCTGGTGCACGGCTTAAAAAAAACAAACCAAAGTTAAAAAAGAAAAGCCAGCACTAAACTCCTGGAATCAGGCAATCTTCATTTAATGTCCAAATTCAAGACAGCAACATAACATAACCGTAAACCAACATGGTTGTACCGGTTTCGGTAAATCCTTCATCAGCAACCAAACATGATGTACAAAATAAAGACAAAAACTAACTTCCTGTCTTGCAACTTATATAAACTTCATATAGGAAGCATGGAGCGCCCTCTAGTGCATCAATAAAATAGTGCACTAGTTCAAAAATACATGAAATGTGTTACAAATGAACCCAGTTGTCCCAATTATATAAATGAGTATATAAACCCAAATATAACAACAAAATATAACAACAACTATATGAATTGGATGCCTCAAAATTGATCATTCAAGCCAGGGGAAAATAGAGCCCCTAGTTTGATGATCCACATTTTCTCTTTATAAGTGAGCTTATCATGTAGAACATTTAAGAGGCCCGGGAAAAAAGCTCCACACAGAATATACAAAAATAAATATCATTCTTGAGAAAAAAAACACTTGAAAAGTTAGAGTTATTTACAGTAGATCAAGGTTTGGAAGTATGGCAAGAAGAGAAAAAAAAAAAAAAAAAGAGGGGTGAAGAAGATGGTCAGTCAGGGACAGACATGGGATTGTACATGTCTGTCCTTAATGTGATCAATGACCATAAAACAAAAATTGCCCGTAGGGTGTTTAGAAATGTGTTTATATAACGAACTGGACCCATTTTTGTTTTTAATATCACTAAGATGTTCCCCTATCCTAACTTTAAAAGGACGGGAAGTTTGTACAACATAGAAAGCTCGACAATTGCGCTGGGCCAAATAAATCACCCAAGATGTACTGCAATTGGCAAAACATAATATATCATAAACTTGTGGACAATTTTGTGAAGAAAAAGTCTGACATTTCAACACCCTAGGGCAGTAGGTACAATGACCACATGGATAGCATCCAAAAACAGGGCCTGTAAAAAGGTGAGCTTGAGTAATGGAACATGTATCTCTGTAATAAACCTTCTTTTAATGACTAAAAAGAGAGCCCAAAGACTGCCCTTTCCGAAATGAGTAATGACACCGGTCCCCTACATATTTCTGTAAGACATTATCCGATTTTAACAGATACCAATACTTACGGATAATGTTCATGAATCCAACTGTATTCCTCCCATAAGTTGCAACCAATCTAAGCAAATCAGACTTGACAACACCTCAGATATGACTTTTTGCCTCCAGTCACAACAATCATTTGGCAATAATCTGTTCTAGGATTCCATGCAAGAAGGTCTGGAAAACAGGTGCTTTTTCTTTTCCTTGGACAGACATGTTCCTGTATGCTTTTTCACCCTTTCTGCTAATATTCAGGGTCATTTTGAAGATTGAGAAGGAAACTACAAAGATAACTGTCTTTACTGCCTTCTGGTCCAAGCAACAGTGGTTCCCCCTTCTTTTGGAAATGGCAAAGGGCAATTACCACAAACTTTCCCACAGGCTGGACCTACTCACACAAGACAGGACATGTCTGATACAGCTGAACACCAAACAACTGGAACTAACTGGATGATAGTCTTAATACCTTTTAGGCACTAATTTTCTGAGGATGTTCAGCATATATTAAAGGAGGCTAGAAAATCTGCTGCTAGGAAATCATATATTAACAAATGGAAAATAGGATGAAAGCACTGTTTGGTTTGAATAAAGTATTTCTTCTGCAAGTCTCCACATCATTTTACAGCAGCAGGATTGTTATCTCTTGGGATTGTTCAGTCTTCCTTTGGTTTTCCTGGTTTGTGTTTAATTAAATGGAAAATAATTTTAGTTGGTGTCAAGACAAGATATTTTTAAGACTAGTGTTTCTCTGATTCTGCAATACTTGTGTGAGCTATAATCCTCTGGCATAGCTTATTCTTCCATCAAGGTGCACCTGTCAGCCATTTCATCATGTACGCCCATGGAGTCTATGTTTGATTACATTCACATATGAACATGTTTTTGAAAGGGGTGCTACACACCATGCCTCCTAGAAAACAAGTGGCTGTTCCTTGGGTTCTGAATTTTAGCTTGGAAAAATTAATTATGGCTTCATTTGAAACAGCTCATCAAGCTGACTTGAGGTTCTTAATATGCAAAATACGTTTGCTCACTGCTCTGACTTCTGCAAGAAGAGTATCTGAGTTGCAAACTTTTCATGGGGCAACCTTAAATTATTTTCTACAAAGATAGGGTTTTCTTAAGAACTAATCCCTCATTTATGTGTAAGTATTAGCCAAGAGTACTTTGAACCAAGTTATCCATGTCCCTGTTTTCTTTCCAGAACCTATAAATGAGGGAGAAAGGATATTCAATATCCTGTAGATAGAAATGTACATTTAGCTTTAACCATCCCATCTACAACTATATTCCAGCAACCTGCAACAGACTTATTAAAGATATTGCAGACATCATTCTAACAAATCCTAAACCAGTTACAGTTCTAAAACATCTGGTTCCCCTGAACTGCAGAGGAGAGAACCAACACCATAGCCATTTTCCTAAGGTTTTGGAAAACACAGAATGTATTATTTATTGCTATCAGGGGTCCTTCTTGTTCAGACAGCCTCCATTACATCAATACACTATATTACATTCCTTGAACTGCCAGGTGGTCTGTAATGCCTAGGTCATTATAACGTGCTTGTGTATCATCCAGGCAGCACAAGACTTGCTAATATGATAGACCTCTGAGTTATACTAATGTTTCCTTTGAGAGGCTTCCCACATGGGTCACCTGGTAAGCAGGTCTATACACATAGTTAGCATGCATGTATGGAGCTGGCTGCATTTAGTATGTTGTGTGTTGTGTGCTGCAGCCAATGTTGGATATGCACTGCAACCCTGGTTGATGACTAACACACCAAACTCTGACCATCCATGGAATGGTCTATAAAATAGCCCATGCAGAAATGCAAAATGTAGTGGAGCATTTATACAGACTACTGAAAGAATGTCTCTCATGCCTAGACAACATAGGAGGGGCACTCCAAAACAGTCCAGTCAGATGCATCAATATGTTCTTTGTGTGCCATGATACAGTACATGGAATTTCACGAACAACTGGAAAAGCAAGTAACATCACGGCAGGATCTTCAATACAAATCACATCAGCAGAAGGGCAGAGTGGATCATCAGGGGAGGAAGGTGCAACAACATAGCCATAACCATGGTAGAATTGGTAGAATAATTTGCAGACCTCACAAAACTGTGGCATCAGGTCCACAAATCTGTGCCATTACAGAGACAACACAGAAAAAGTGATGTGTGCATGATACTAGAACAAGGGCTATGCAGACAATGCATGGATGAACATGCTATACATCAGATGTCACCATAACCACACAGCAGATGAGTAGGGCACAGTCATCATCACTTGTGTAGGCTGGTGGAATGTAGGGGAAACTTGACTACAATACTATAATATGGGGAAGTCATGTAATGTGAAC
This sequence comes from Protopterus annectens, assembly GCF_019279795.1. Lineage (NCBI taxonomy): Eukaryota > Metazoa > Chordata > Ceratodontiformes > Protopteridae > Protopterus > Protopterus annectens. Next base: position 383,051,687 of record NC_056750.1, read on the forward strand.
AGAGCAGTCAAGAACTTTGGGATGCTGTGGAGAGTCAGGGGTCACATTCCCCACTTGTGTGGTTAAGCTGCCACAGCAAGACACTGCTGATGTCCAATGTCTTGCTCTGCAATATTGGTGCTTGATGTGGTCTATGGCAAGGAATGCGTAGAACTACAGGACCATGAACATGCACCCTGATGGGGTGTCTCATGTTGAGCTTGATAACCACCATTGCACATGACCTGGAAAATGGCCAGGTCATGGACAATGATCTGGGTGGCAGGGTGTCCAAAAGTGAGAGTGATGCTGTCTCAACAATGGTCTGTGGAGTTTAACTTGGGATGGTTTGTGGCCACTTCACATCCAGACCCACTGACAGTCAGAGTCTGTATTTTTGATGGAAGGCTAGATAGTTTTTGAAATGTATCTCATAGAAACACCGGAAGAGGCAACATTTACCAATCGTGACCTTAGCAGCAGTATTTGCTCTCTGTAACTACAATCCATGTCACTGTGCAGCTGGCGAGCATCATCCTGCAAGTCATTTGAACGCACTCATCATCTCTACCATTTTATTGGTAATAACCAGTCATGCCTGGACTTACTCACCTGATGCTGAGTGTCACAGCCATATCACAGACAATTCTCCAGTGATACTGGATCTGCACCCCCTCCCAATGTCATATACCTACTTTAGTGGTTGTATGTATGCCACATGCTGTGTGAGCTGGGGATACAGGTGCAGTCTGTGAGGGACTTATAGGTACAGGACATCCGTCATACAAAGGTAAGGGTATGTGCTAAGCTTTTATCTCTACAAGGGATTCTGTAAAGGTGGATGTGGTTGATAATCCCCATGCAGCCTTGTAGACATTATCATTGTGTCATCAGAACATGGCATATGCATTTTGCCATCATCATTTGCCAAAGATGTTCAACTGGTGTCCACTGTATGTTTTCCTGTTATGCTGGATCCTCCACCAGTTGAACTTATGAAAACATGAACACACAACTCCATTGGTAGATATCACATGTATGACTCCATGATCCCCTGTAGCATGTATACTGGTATACATTACTATACTACTCCAGCAGATGTTGTCAGATGTACCATGTCATGCAAGTTGTTTTCCTTTTCCTATATATTTTCACCCCCTTGCCTGCTGACCAACAAGCCATCCCCTAATCAGGATCAGCCCATTCATTCTTCTATATAAGGGGCATGTGTCCAGTACTGTACAGAGACAAGAGCAACCCAGGCAAAAGCCATTACACAGGCAACCATGAAGGTTGTCTGTTCTGCAACCAGCATCCTGGAAACTGAGGGTTATATTATGGTCCTAATCCTCACCCTTGTGGTGATGCATAATAACATGCATCGCCACTGAGACCACCTGTGACCCTCAACCCTGTGCATGAATACTGCTTTGCATGTAAAGAGAAGGGTCATCATCACTGGCTTTGGTGGTCATGGCACCTATGGGCAAAGCATGTTTGTGTGTGTGTGTGTGTGTGTGTGTGTGTGTGTGTGTGTGTGTGTGTGTGTGTGTGTGTGTAATATTCTTAACCAGATACATAACGAAGACTGGAAATAGCTATCAAATATAACTTATGCTATGCACAACCCCCCCCCCCCATTTACTTATTGCAGCCATGCCTCTACATATATCCCTGGGGCAACACACTTCTTATGGCAGCCTGAAGATTTGCCTTGGCAATGTGAAGTGCAATTTGGGGTGACTGGTTGCTTCACCTGACCTGCAGACCCCATTCATTAGTCTACCAGAGGCGTAACTGGCTCATAACATCAGCCACCCAAGAGAGAGATGCCATGCTTTGCTGTTCAGACTTTTCTCTTTTTTGTCTATGTATCTGCAATAAATTTTGGATTTTCACATTCTACTGTGTGTTTTATTTTGAATTACCTCACTTGGGCATGTCACTGGAATGTGACTGCTATTTTGTACATTGCTTTGGATTGTTTCTGGCATGGCATCCAGTCATGCCAGGATTCCCAGTCTACCTCCATTCAGGTGTTTTCCCCTTATGTGTAGTTTCTTATTCATCCAGACCACCATTTATCCACCCTCTGTATGTGTTCATCCACTGTCCTCTCCAACTTTGTATGTATACCACCACTGTGTGCTGCCCCTGCTTCCTGCCCTTCTCCCGCTATCCTATCCACAGCCATCACTACATTCTCCAGCTCCTCCTCTTCTGTAACACTTACAAAAGGGGACATTTTCCCACAAAACAAGAAAAAGTACATGCCCCCTCCCCTTTCATATATTATGGTTACCATTCTGTATTTCTTTCTATTTGTTATTCATCCATTTCCTTCTTTCCCATCAACCTCATTTTCTTACCATTTTCTATGGTGAACAGAGCTACCCCTTCACTGTGTACACTCATACTGATATATCAGTTGCCTGCTATGCTGCCCTTCTTGTGCCCACTGGGAGCTACATGCAGTTCTATGGCACTACATTGTACAGGTGAGCATTCACTGATTTGCCACACTAACATGTCTCGTCTGTGGCATCCGCTATTTTGTTTGCACAAACTGCTATAACTCTGCTCCTGCCTTAGAGCAGACCAGTGCTGTTTATCTCATTACTGCAATGTCTGTCTTCTCTTATGCAGTGCTTTGCTCAGTAGGCTAGGGCTATTTTTTGCCTAATACATATTTGATTAGCTGTGTGGCTCTTCATGCAGCCAACCCCTTGAAAATAAGCACTACACAGACATGCAGAGCTTGTCTATAGATCCCAGCATGGAACTTTTGTGCTTATTTCCAAAGACAAGGTGCATCTTCTTACAAAATGCAGAGTCAGGCACAAAGAGTGCTCAAACTAAAGTATGGGGAACATTTTAAGTACAGAAGTAATTAATTACACTGTGACTGTTGTTGCCAGGCTACACATATAAGACACTGTCAAAATTAAATACACGCAAAAAGGCAGTGATTTTTTACAGGTGTTCACTATGGAACAAACAACAAAGCAAGAACTGCCTTTAATGAAAGGAGTGGAAGATTTGCTGTGCTTACCTAATTAACAAAATTAAAACAAGAAAACAAATAAAAGGATATCCACAGTTGCAAGTGATAAAGAATTGTTTAATAACAGACTATACCAAGATCTGGAAAAAAAGTGTTTACTTTTGAGCATCTGTTACCTAAGTAGATGTTGTATAAAGCATGTTTCAGCCATGACACATATAGTAAGGTATCTGCAGCATAGATCGCAAGTTAAAAAGAAAACAAGAAATGTCGTCCAGCCAGTAATATAAATTATACAATAAAAGGTTATTAGTATTCCAAAACATGCAAGCTGATTGGACACTCAGTCAGCATGCCTGTTGTAAATTGAGCAAATCCCACTAGAAAAAAAGTGTGTCTATTTAAGTCTTCTTGAGTGGCTGGCTTTCTATTGGAATATTCTCCTTATTACTGTCCCAAAGATATTTTAATAGACTGACTGTTAAATATCAGAAAAAAATAGGAACTTCTGTAAAATTGCAAATATTTGCAAAGTATGGTTACTGACACTACGACTGATTATACTGCTGGCAACCATTTCTCTCAACAATCCACAGTTTTGCAGAACACCCTTGATTTTCCTCATTTTTTTGCCATATAACTTGTGTGCAGTCAAAAAAAAAAAACAGATTTTATACTTGAACCCCTCGTCTACCTACTGCACTGTACTGTGCAAATGTGCAGATGTATATGTATTAAGCATGTGCAGTACATCACTACAGAGTAAAGGAAGTGGAAGAACACTAAAGTGTCATTATAGAATGAAACTACTTAAGAATGGTAAGCAATATCTTACTTGCATAATTTCATTGTTTAATAGCAGTAATCCCGTTCTGAGTATGGGTATCCTAGGATTTATCTGTGGTTGGCCTTGTTTGATCACTCGGCTTCACCCTCATGATCAGACTACACCAACAATGAGCAAATCCTGAGATACCCACACCCAGTCATGGATTATTGCTTAAATAATCCATAAGGTTAAGCTCTACTTCATGCACAAACTAATATTCAAAGTCAAGCTAACAGGGAACCTACAGAGAGTGTAGGGTGTAGGTTATTTAATTGTAGCTACATTTACTGAATACAGATGTGCCATATTACATCCAGCAACATTTAAATTTACAGTTATGAGTTTCAAAAGAAGAGTAAAAACAATTACTGTGCAGAAAAGGGGATAGGAAAAGAAATGTAACTAATTTAGACTTAAGATCTTCAAACCACCCCAATGCACACATTATACAAATAAAACAAAACTGCACAAACTAAAACAATTTGTTTATTTATTTTTCAGGTCATATCGAAGGGGAGAATTACGCATTTCAACTCTGTATCCAGAATTCCCACATCAACATTCCAAAGTCTTAATATTCCAATAACCAGTGATATGATTCCTTCAGCACGTATTCTGGCATATTATGTTGTGTCTGGAGAAGGTACAACAGAGCTAGTTGCAGATTCTGTGTGGCTCAGTGTTAAAGAGAAGTGTTTGAACAGGCAAGAGGTAATGTTATCTGGGTTTAGAAGAGTGCATCCATTAATTCCTTATCAAAGTTGTTTTCCATTTTACAAAGCTTTACTCTTCTTTGATATTGTTGTATAAAACTTTGCTGTGAAGCCTATTATTCAACAGGATTTGTCTTCAAATAATGCTTTTCTTGCACAAATTTCACTGAAATGGTTACTATAAAGTAGAAGTGAATCATTTTTATAGATTAGCTTGTAGAAGCACTCATGATAAAAACATTATGGCCAATCCTTCTGTATTTGATTTGTATAAAATAGCAAAACCTGCAGAATAAAACACAGTCCAGGTACTCATAAAATTCCTTTAATATAAGGTAAGCACTTTCACCACAGCTTCATCAGACCATTAACAAAATATAACTTTCTGTTTGTGCTGTGCATAGGAACCTTAACTGTGTAGCTCTGAAATATACCTTCAGATCAGGTAATCCCAAACCATCTTGTTGTATTGGAAGGTTCACTTTATCCTACTTAACTCACCCACACAAATACACTACAAGAAATGGACAGAAAAAATTGCTTTTATCTTCTCTGAAGTAAGAACTATCTTTAAAGCTTAGAGCATGTTGCTTATTTTTCTTGGTAGCTAGAACTTATAGCCTGATAAATATATGATGTTTGTAAATAGACTTTAACTTTTAAATAGACTTTATAATAAGAATCAGAGACAGAAAGTGCATAACAAGGTGTGTCAAGCTTCTCTTCTACTGTCACATAAATAACTTTATACCTTATGCTGATATTCCCAGAGATGAACAGGTGGGTTTCATTTTCAGCCTCTTGTCTAACCACGGTGTGTACTCATAGCAATCATAAAACAAAAATCCAGTCTCTCTAACTTAATGAGTATTGCAGTAAATACGAAATATAACAAGTATGTGAATTAAATTCAGCTATTATCTTTTAAATTACCAGTTTGGTTAGTTATTTAACATATGATTTTGATGACTTTCAAGGAATGGACCTCAGACAGGTAATAATATAGCCTGAATGAGCACTCTTGGATTTAGTAGTCTTAGATAAGAAAGGAGACAGATTTCATACCTGCAGGTGGGCAGGAATTTCAAAAAACATATTATTTGAATTATAGCATGGTTTACAATCAGCCTAACTATAAAAATGAGCTAATAAACATTAACACTTTTGGCCGTGGTAGGAGAGACTTGAGAAAATTGAGCTGTGGCACAGGAAACCACAAGCAATCCATGAGAAAAGGAGGATGGAAGAATGTATATTATTTATTTATTAATTTATTTAACTGGGTAAGTGGACAGATGCTTGGGTCCTATAAAGTTATGTCATGGAAGAGGTGGTAGAGATACATAAAATTTGTTATCAGGGTAATAAGTTTTTGTGGGAAATAAGCATAAACATGAAAAATAAATATAACACTCTGGTTCTCAAACAAGGTAGTAGCAAAGCTAATGGTAAAAATTAAATGTTTAGGAAACAGAACAAAACAAAGGAGGAGGGCAACTGACTATACCATTTAGCACAGAAGGAAGCAATGAAGGTAGTCAAAAAAGCAAGCTTCTAAATGGATTGAAATGTAATTGAGTACATCAAAAAGAAAGATGAAACATTTTATGGAATCATAAGTGAGCAGAGTAAGGCAAAAGTGTGGCCAGTGAAGATTAATAAGATGGAATAGTTTTCTTGAACCAACTAGCTTTTCCTAAACTTATCCCTGAACAACAAACCACCCTATCATCTCCCATTACCCAACAAGAAATCATCATGGCTATCAACAAGCTTAAGCCCAATAAAGCCCTAGGCCTGGATGGCTTTACCGCAGAATTCTACAATGCTTTTAGTCAAAAATATCTATTTTCCTTCTCCACCTATATTACTCATAATGAATTGAAACAACTTAAAAAGAAATAAGTCATGGGCATTCAGAATCACCATATAGCTGAAACACCGGATGTTCTTAAGTGTCATTTGCATATCCCATGTGCCTCTGATACAAGAAATGTGAGGGGTCACTCAGTAGAAGTTTTAGCTTGGCTGGAGTTTTCATTTAGTTTTTACATTACTCATAATGGAATAAAAGATTTACACTTAAATGCCTCCAAAATGATTTTCATCCCTAAATCCTACTCAGATCTTAAAAACCCTTGAAATTCTAGGCCCATCACTCTTATTAACCTCAACATGAAGATCTATGCTTCTATCTTAGCTAACAGAATTAAACCTATTATCTCTACCATTATCTCCACTGAATAGTCAGGGTTCACTCAGAATAGACAAACCTTTGACCACACTCTTCTCCTTGACAACCTCTTAACCCTTTCTACCACTAATCACAACCGTATATATACCCTGGCTATCGAAGCCTCTAAATCCTTTGACAGATTGAATGTAGAATTTCTCCTCGCTACTCTCCCTAGGTTCAACTTTCCTCCAGCTTTCATACAATTCATTAAAACTCTATACTCCAACACCCATACTATCTTACAAACAACCTTTCTTCTCAAATTGACTTTAAAAATAGAGCTAGACAAGGGTGTCCAATGTTGCTCTACCTATTTAACCTCTATATTGAACCTCTTTTCCTGTTAATCACCCAAAAAAAACTTTCATCATACTCCCACCCTCTTCAATACTAAAATGTCATTCTCAGCCTTTGCTGATGACCTTAACCTCTATTACTCCCTCCCCAATTCTGAACTTCCAAAAATACTAGACTCAAGAGATAAATACTCATAATTCTCCAAATATAAACTAAACTTAGAGAAATCAACAATTTTTTCCCTTGAACCCTTTTTGCCGACTACCTAGCTGCCCCCCCCCAAATCAAAATTAGTGATTCTATACAGTATCTCAGTATTTCCTTTCACCAAGTCCACAACCAAAGCTATTCAAATAATATCTCCAAACTACGATCTAACATCCAACAAGATTTGAACAGATGGGCAAAATTACACCTCCCACTTCTTGCCAAAGCTGTTATAATCAAAATGAACATTCTACCCTGTCTACTTTATGTTTACAACACATCTAGCATAATAATTCACAACAATTTTTTTAAAACTCTCCACGCATCTTTCTCCAAATTCCTATGGTCCCCCAAATCAATTAGAATTAGCTATACTAGATTAACTCTACCAAAAGACAAGGGTGGTTTAAGTCTACCTGACTTCAAAATTTATTGCGATATTATCAATGGCAACAACATAGTAACACTATCTGATTATGCTCCCAATTTGTCTACCTGGTCTCCTACATGGGTAAAAGTATACTATAACTATATCAAAATATTTAGCTTTAACCCCAAAGCTCTCCCCTTGCTGAATACTGATAACCGAAACAACTTTGAATTACTATAAACTATTAAGCATAAAATAACTATTCTTTAGAAGATTTTCAAATCTCTAAAACTGTCCATTGCTTTTAATACCCTGCAACCATTCCACCTCAACCCCAACCTTAGATTGAACAACAAAATGATCAACCTGGATAAATATCCCCTTATCAGAGAGTTAACTATAACAGATCTCTTTCCTCTTAGAAATAATTCATTATCCTAAATAAGACTACTAATGTCTCTACCCAAAAGTTATACAAACATCTTGAGACAAATCCTTGAACTCTGTTGTAATACTTTGGAAGATACCTCTCTAAATCTAAATGATATTAAAGCCTGCAAATCCATATGGCACCTCCTCTTGCTTAAGAAAATGATTTCTAATTCATACAAATTTATTCTTTTTATCCCAACCCAAAATGATCAAATGTTTTCAAACTACTGGAAAGACCAGGATCCCTCCATTACCTCTAACCAAATCTTCTAAGCTATTCAACTCTCATTGAAACTTAATCCCCTTAAAAAACTTAACTATACCCAACTTATGATCTTAAACAATGCATACCTCACCCCTGCTATACTTTCTAAAATCTATCCCTCCTCCTCTCCCCTCTGTCCCTATTGTACAAATCACAATGATGACCTGCTCCATATTTTTTGGAGCTACAAATGCTCTTATAGACTCTGGTGCTCCCTTAGGGTACAACTGGGAAAAAATGATATGAAAAAGTGACTTTGTCCTGGAAATTTGCAATATTACATATCCTGTCTACAGGAGTATCTAAACTTCAGACTTGTATTTTAATAACACTTTTTTCCCTTGGCAAACTTTATATCGAACTTAACTGGAAGGATAGATCTGTACTCACTTGGTATGGATTTAAACAACTTGCTACCAAACACTTACTTGCCCGCAAATACCTGAAATACACCCAGAGACTTAGTACACACTTTACTGAATATTGGGATACTTTATTTGATATTCCTCTAGCTTAATCACTATTAATTTATTTATTTTGTTGGACATAATGCGTATCTGTAAATAGTTATTTGTTGTATATGTCTGTATTACTTTCATTGTTTTGGTTGTGCACTGTCTGTTACCATTTTGTATTGCATTATTAAAAATTGTTAATAAAAAGATTTAAAAAAAAAGATGGAATGGTAAAGGTAGAAAAGGATAAAGAAAAAAACTACATGAATAATTCGTCCAAAACTCACAAATGGAGAGAAAATAATTATGTTCTGTCAGCAGAAGTGCAAAAGTTAAAAGGCCACTATAGGGAAAAACTGGACAGAAATGATCTAATTTCATGCACAGTATTACTGACCCTGAAACACTACAGATACTTATTTTTGTTCACCCCCAAATGGAGTGTGTGTGTGTGTGTGGGGGGGGGGGGGTCATAGTGATGTAATTCTGTTTACTGGTAACATTTCTCCTTCTCACATAACACTCTGTGACCTTAAAATATATTTTTGAACATCTCTTTCATTCAGAATATACCATCAGTTAACCTACAATGACAGTATTCAGAATTATAGCTTACTTTTATGATCTCTGGACAGTGAGCCCATAACTTTTTCCCAGTAACTCTCTCTGATGTGTGTTCTTTTCCATATTGGAAATGCATTGCAGTCGACTCTTTCTCCTTCAACAATACATCATCAACCCCATTTTCCCATTTTCTACATGGGGTTGGGGTGTTGTGTCAACTGTTTGCATCTCTCTATATTCCATGCCGCTCTCCTACCTTCTTCAGCACTCATGCCTGACTGTCACAGCTCTTCTCTCACACAATTCATCCACTTTTTGCTAGACACTCTCATTTCCTCTTGCCTTCTTCTTGTCTGTCCCAAAAATTCTTCACCAGGTTGTCTTCTTTTCTGCACATGTACCCGAACCACAGTAATCTTTTCCCTTTGACCTTTTTCTACAATTGGAGCTACTTTAACTTCTGCTCTTATGTCCTCATTTCTTCATCTGTTCCACAGTGTGCATTCTACCACTTGTCTCAGGCACTTCATCACCATCACCTCTAGCTTCTTCAACTACTTTACCTTTACTGCCCACATTTATGTACCATACAGTAGTACTGGTTGCACCACTGTTTTATAGAACTTACTTATCAGCTTCTTTAGCATTATTCTGTCACACACTGCCCCTGACACTCTGTGCCAGTTGGCTGATACAACTCTAATTCTAGCTTTGACTTCCTCATTCAGATTTCCCTTCTCCTCAACCACCCCTCAAGATCCTTGAAGCTGCTAACCTGTTCTAGTATTTTCCCTTCTATCTCAGTTCACAGGTTCTTCTGATTTCCCCTATTTGCTGCCATTACAACTGAGTTAACTATACTCAGTTTCATCCCATGTACCTTCAGTTTTGCATTCCATTCCCCTATCCTTTGCTGAAGATCTTGCTCAGAGTTTGCCTGTAGTGTCTCATCATCTGAATACAGCAAACTTGTTGATCTGTCCCTTATGACCTGTTTGCTAATTAAGTCTTTCACTAGTATGAACAACAGTGGGCTTAGAGGTAAACCCTGATGTAACCAACTTCCACTGGAAACCGCTCTGTAAGACCGAACACTGTTTGTACTTCAGTCATTGGGTCTTTGTACATAGCCTGCACTAATTCTACCAATGTTTCTGGGACTTCAAACCAATGCAAGACTGCCCAAATGAGCTTTCTTGGGACATTGTCATATGCTTTCTCCAAGTCTAGGAATACCCAGCTGGATTCTTTCCTCATTTTTAGCTTTTTCTCAAGTATCTGTCTTACTGCAAACATTGTGTCACTTTTGCTGCATCCTGATCTGAATCAGAACTGCTCACCTCCCTTCTCATTTTCTATTACTCCATGTAGTTGTTTATCTCCTTCAACTATACATCCTGCTTAAATTTAAAAACTAAGAATTAGGCAATTTATCCCACCCCCCCACCCCCACCCTGTCACTTTTTGTGTTAGACAGTGGTGCCTGATTTCTTAACATTCTAGTCTCATTTGCTGCCTTAACTTTGGCTGACATTACATAGTAAAAGAGCTATGAATCTTTAGAGACTCAAACGCTTTATGGCTCAGTGAATGGAAAATAATTTATGGCTACACTGGTATTCTCTTGAGGTGCCGTAGTGGTGTAGCGGTTAGCTTTGTCACCTCACAGCAGAGGTTTTCAGGTTCGATTTACAGGTAGGATGCCTTCTGTGTGGAGTCTGCATGTCCTTCCTGCATTCACATGGGTTTCTGCCAGGTGCTCCGGTCTTCTCCCACATTCCAAAGACAAGCAGTAGGTGGACTGCACACTCTAAATTAGCCCTAGGTGTGTGTGTGTGTGTGTGTGTGTGTGTGTGTGTGTGTGTGTGTGTGTGTGTGTGTGTGTGTGTGAATGTGTGTGGTGCACCCTCCAAGAAGGGTTTGGACTTGGGCTAGCAACCTGAGCCTATAAAACCCGTAAATGCTACAGAAACAACAACACTGATACGTGCTTATTGCCCAATGTACCATATGGTGCGCAAATGTGAAAGAGAGAGAGATAGTTCTTTTCCTGGGTCAACAATCTTAAAATGCAATGACTAATATGATGCCAGTTCTAATTAGACAAATTTATAGAGAAAGCAGTAGATTTCATGGAACCCCAGCATGGTATGCACTGAAAAAGCTGAGTAGCAAAGGAATACTGTAAAAGGGGAGAAAAAGCTAAAATGTAATTTGTTTATATAGGGCAGTACAGGATCATTTTGTTTCAAGGAAAAATTCCTACCACTTCCCAAAGACATGCAGTAAGTTCACTGCCACAATTCCAAACTACCAGTAGGTGTGTAAGCATTATGTGCTCATGTATGTAATGCAATATACTGGCACCCTGTGCAGAATGAGCTTCAAAGCCTTATGCCCATTCACTGCTGCAAGAAGCTCTGGCATCTGTGCAGCACTGTAAAAGATAAAGTGGGTTGAAAAAGGGTTGGATGGAATTTAAACTCTGAGGAAATTTACATCATGACAATGTAGTTGCCCTTTAAATATGAAGGTAAATACAATGTACAAACCAGGAAAGACAAATACATAAAGGAAACATCACAAGGGTTCATGGAAAGTCAAGACTCAAAAACAGAATTGCCACACAAAAGGGGACAAGTCATGTATTATTTATAGATGGCAATGAATGAATATTCATCCTGATATAAAGAAAATGTATGTTTACAGATTACAAGAGAGAGGGTTGATTCTAGTCATTCCACAGAAGAAATGATAACAAAAAATCCAAAGCAAAGAAACAGAAATTTAGAGATGGTAAAGATATATTACATGGGAGGCTCTAGTCAGCAAGGGATGATAAAAACAATCATGCATATTACTCACTAAGAAAGAGATGGGAGGTTTATCAAGATTAATCAGCAAAAATGCAGGCGATACGGTTTTTAATATTAGTTCTTTAATGCAAAAATAAATAGTGAATGAAGTACAAAAATTTAAATTAGTCAAAGCAATGGGTCCTGATGGCATTCACTTTAGAATTCTTACAACACTGACAGAGGATACTACAGATGTTTAAGTAAATTTACCATAACAGTAGTTGTTTGAATAGATCACTGTTACAGTAGCCCAAGCTATATGGTAAGTCATGCCAAGGACTGGACCAGCTATCTGGATTCCAAAGCTTTAGAACACTTTCCCCATGGCCCAGGCATTGTATACCTTGAGGGGAGCAGTATACAGTCAGTGGCTAAGCAGCCAAAACCTCAGAGCATTCATGCTTCAGGAGAGGGAGGCTAGAGCCCAGAAATATAGGAACAGTAATAATAATAATCTCATACTGTACCATATTATAAAATTGACTAAAGAGATGGGGATGGATGAAGGGCATGGCTACTCCAACAGTGATCTATTTGAACTACTGTTATGTTAAGTTCACTTACACAACTGTATCTGTTCATCATTTGATCAGCGTTTCAGTAGTCTAACCTATATGAGATGACTACCAGAGCTTAGGAAAAAAAGGAGGAGGAGAAATAAGGATCATAGTCCAGGATCCCCTAGAGAATAGTCCTAGCAAAGTCTGTTATGCAAATGCAGAAGGAGTAAATGGAGCATTGTTAGTAGTACTTGGTAAATGTGTTTACAGATCACCACACTGCTGCCTTTAGTATGTTGGTAGAGTTTTATGTCATTCCATACAGCCACAGCAGTAACCAGAGCCCTGGTAGAGTGGATTCTGACTTTGTCTGGATGTGTCTTGTTATGGTAAGAATAACAAAAAAAAAAAAAAAAATAGCATAAGACAACCGTGTAGAAATCGTCTGTTTTGGCACTTATTGCCCCTTTTTCTTACTTTCATGGTAAATTAACAGTTGATAAGAAGTCATGAATTATTTTGTCCATTCAATGTAGTATCAGAGTTGCCTATGAATATTCAGAGTGGTAAAATTCTCTCTCTCTCTCTCTCTCTTTTTGGTTCTGGGAAGAAAATGGATATAAACTGCCTGGCTTAATATTAAGTCTGAAGCAGTCTTAGGTGTAAAGGAAGGATAGGAAAGATTTGTTTTCAGTGTTACCCTATCTCTGTGAAAGTTGAGATAGGGATGGTTAACCATAACAGCTTGTGACTTATACTCACCTCAGAGCTGTTTAGAGTAATGAGTAACACTGTTTTCCAAATAAGAACTTTAAACAGTTTCATGAGCCATTCAAAAGGAAACAGTGAAGTTTTTCTAGTACAAAAATAAGATTCCAAGAAGCCACTACCTCCTTTTTAGGTAGATGGATATATAAAACCCATTCAAGAACTGTTTTATTTGAGGTAGGGTAGAAAATGGGGATGAGGGTGGTGGGTCTAACAACAGACAAGCATAGATGGCCTAAAGGTGAATCTTGACAGAAGAGCAAGAAAGGCTAGAGGATAATAATTCATATAAATATTGCAGAACAAGGAATTTATGCCTTGAAAAGGTCATGGTTCTTGTCATAGCACCAGCTAGAAAATATTTTCCATTTACCCATACATGGTTTTCTAGTAGCATGCTTCTTTTGCCTCCTTTAATACCTGCTGAAATTTCTCAGAAGAAAAGTGTTTGAAAGGTAGTCAAATTCTATCATCCATGCAGTGAAATGAAGAAGCAGAGGGTTGAGATGTATCACACAACCCCTGCCTTGTGTGAGAAAGTCCATTCTGTGAATATTTTGTGGTAATTGCCTTTGGCCATTTTCAAAAGAAAGAACCATTGATGTCTGGACCAAAAGGGGGACACCACAATTATCCTTTAAGTGTCCTTTTGCACCTTTAGAAGAATTCTGGTTATCGAAGGAAATAGTGGAAAGGAACATTCTCAGCCATGGAAATGAAGATATCTGTCTCCCAGGCCTGTATGTAAGGAGTCCTAGAGCAGAACTTCTTTAGCTGCATGTTGTGGCTGGAGGCAAACAGATCTACTTCAAAAGTTCCTTATAGAAGGATCAATTCCTGGAAGGCCCTTGGGTGCAGCTTTCTTTCAAGAGGGTCTATTCTGACCCTGCTCAGCTTATCTGCAATGTTTTGCTCTTAAAAAAATATAGTGGCCTGTACTGACAGATGGAGCTGAGTGTCTAATTCCCAGGGTACCATAGTTAGTCTGCAAAAGTGGGTAGGAACTGGTCCCCCCTGTTTATGTGCCACATCACTGTGTATTGACCATGATTACTAGCAGAGGGCCTGGAGTCAAAAGATAGTTCAGAGATTTGAGAACAATTGTTAGAGCCATCACTTTGATATTTATGTGCTTTACTTGTTCCAGAGGCTGTATATTTTCACCCCCTTGGATATGGCTCCACAAGCAAAGTCTGATGCATCTGTCATTACATTCTGAGTTGGGGTTGGAAGCAAAAAAGGGAGACCTGAGTTAAGATCAACTGATTCATCCACCAGAGTAACTCCCTTTTTACAACCCCCAACACTGGAATTTGAAATGAAAGGGGTGCTGGTGTTGTGTTCAAGATTCGACAAACCAATGAATATTTCACATGTGAAGTCTGGTCAAAGGAATCCTGAGTATAGTAGATGCCATGAAACCCTGAATTCTGAGATATTCCCTGAGAGATACCAAAGTCTGGTTGGATAATATCAGAAATTGTTCCTAGAAACATTCCAGTTTGATCTGAAGAAGAGCCATCATGAGAGATGCATTCAGTAGACATCCCAGAAATACCATCCTGTGAGATGGCATGATAGATTTTTAAATATTCACCTGAAAACCCAGGCTGAGAAAAAGTTCTTTTAACCAAGCCAGAGATTCTTGACAACTTGTGAAAGAATCTGCAAAAAATAAGGCAACTGTCTAAACAGGGAAAAAGTGATTGCTCTGTAACTTTCAATGAATATTACAGGAGCCAGGGACTTTGTAAACCCTTTTGGAGCTGCTGACAAACCAAAGGACAAAGCGGAAAACTGAAAATGTATACCAGACACAGAAAAACATAACAATCACATGAAATATTTTAGAATTGGAATGTGAAGTGAATTCTTAGAAAGATAGGTCTAGGACAGGTCTCCAGGTGCCATCTTTATTTAGCACCAGAAAGATCCTTAAATCAAATGATTTCCCTCTTAGTTATGTGGAACACTTTCTATAATCTCCTTCCCCAGTACAGCATATGATCTAGAACTGGAGGGAACAGGGAGGTTTGATTGGCTGGATGAACAGGAATCCTTTGAAAAAGAGGAAGGAAATCTGACTGCCAGCTGTAGCCTTTTTGAACAACTCTCAGATTCCAAGTGTCTGAAATTATCTGGTGCCACTGAGGAAAGTGAAGACCTAGACTTCAGAAAGCTTTAGAGGATTGCCAGGGTGAGAAGGGGAAAGCACATGAAGAGGCATATAGTCAGTCTTAGATTGTGTTGGTTCTGTGAGGACCCACCTTTCTTTCTTGAACTTCCATGCTATTGCTTTCTGAAACTTTGTTTGCCTGTGCCTTACTGGGAACACTTATTTTATTTCCTGAAAAAGGAACCAGAAACAGATGAAAGTTGTCTATTATATTTTGTCAAGGAGGGTTGAAAAATTTGGAAAATCTCCTGAATTAGCTTTACCCCATTCCTCCAATGTTTTAAGGACTAGAGCAAAAGAAGGACCAAATAGCACGTCTTTATCCAGGGGTCATCCAGAATCTCAGCCTTAACGTCCTTTGTTAAATTCTGAGAAAGTAGCCAGACAGATATTCTTATAACTGACTCAGTGGCAGCTACTTTAGAAACATCAGTGGCAGTGTCTTGAGCACATTTTAAAGAATGGTTGGTTACCTAAAACATAGAGAATAGTAATGAATTTAGAGATGCCTTAGTCTCTGAAGAAGGGAGGTCAAAAATTAACTTTCTCAGTTGTCCAAAAAACCTAGCAGAAATTTCGGCATGTGAGCCTGACAATTAACTCTTGTGATGACTAAAGTGGAAGAGATATAAAACTTCTTCCCACTCTATCCAGGCTTTTCCAAATTTGTCAGAAGGAATACGTCTAGCTGTCATAAGAGCTTTGAAGAGTTAGTCTTTCCTCCAGAAAACTTAAGCTCTGAGGTAAAATGTTTTAGTGAGACAAAATAAACGTACTAGCGCCAGTCCATAATGACACTTTGTGATAGAAAACAAGCTATTTTCCTAACAAAAAATTTTAAATTATAAAGAAATCCTCACAAGAACCCAGGACAATCTGTCTATTAGAAAAAAAAATCTGACAAGTAGCTACGGGTTCCTTGAAGAGTTAGTTTTACCTCCTGACAGAAAGCTTAAAGTCTGAGGTAACATTTTTTAGTGTCAATCACCACACTAGCCAGAGCTGGACCTTGGTCAAATGGGGCCCTAGGTAGGGTACTGGATCAGGACCACCCCCACATCCCTGCCTTTCAGTGTCCCTGCCCAGTACAGCAACCATTCAAGTGTCCCATTACTTGCCCCCACTTACCATCGAACACTGTTCAAACCTGTCGGTGTGCATACTCTTTTCATCTTTACTTCTACAATGGTTATATATATTTGGATTTATTTTAAAACTTTTATTTCATATTTTAAAATTGTTGGATAAAACATTGGCTTGACACAAGTACGAAGAACATAATAGAAAAGCAGTATATTTGAATGAATGGATGGCTGCCAGCAAGATTCTACAGAGTTCAGTACTAGGGCTAGTCATTTTCAGTGTCCATATAAGTGGCACTACAGAAATTCTTGAAGGGAAGATATACATTTATGCAAGAAGATCAATTAATAATCAAGTGTCTAAACAAGTACAGGGATAGTCTAAACATGATTTCTTAAATTTATTGTAAAAGAAAAGAAAAACATTGTATGCAGGAAGCAATAACCCACAAAAATACCAAGAAAATTGTCGTACAAGCAGTATGCAGGCAATAAGAACCAGTGAGTCCTGAAATAATCCAATGTATACTTTAAATCAAGCCAGCATGTCTAATTCAGTACAAGGATGCTTTGTTTATTCAGACAAACAAAAAGGTATAAGCGCTTTTATTCCACAAATTAAAGCAGGAACTTCATCAGATACAAGGAAATTAAGGAAGAAAACTGTTTTACATAGGAAATCTTACATGACATCACTTCCTGGATTAATAAAACTACTCCTAAGTCTGAAACACTACACATGAATGTGTCAGCACAAAACAGTATAAATATCAAAATATAAAAATACATATAAAAACTGATTGTGCAAATGTCAACACCCTAACTATATATTATAAACACAAGAATAAATGTGTAAATATGTGTATATATAAAAATGCTTTTAAGATGCTTTTAAAAAAAAAAAAATATATATATATATATACATATATATATATATATATAAAACATATAAATAAAATATGCATACAGTTAGAAATCCATTAGGAACAAATGAAAACATTTCATGTACATATACATCCAAAAGGTATGAAGGCCATTTTTAAACATTTTTATACCAAATCCATATCTAAAGGGAATGTTTCACCTATCAAGAGCCCTCAATTTAAGCAGATTGCTTATAGAAAGGTTGTCATTTAAGCCTCAACAGTGGGTGGCATCAAGTCGTAATTGCCATAGCAACTCAGCTTTTTTGAGTAAATATGGCCAGACTGCCCCCCCCATTATGTCTTTTTTGGACTTCTTATATTCCTAAGGTGCTCGCTGATCCTATTTTTAAGCTTACGTTCCATCTTCCTCACATAAAAACATGGACAAATGGAACATATAGCACAACAGACTACTCTTTCAGTTAGACAACTACACATCTCAGGTACTTTTTATTTTCGTTCTATTAATTTCATATTCACTGACTTCCAAAATGAAAGGACAAAATTTACATGCCCCATACTAAATCATCTGACCCTTCCTATAGATTCCATCATTATTATGTTCGAAAATGTTCTTTAGGTAGGACCCTTCTTGAAAACACACACAGGTTTTTCTCCTAAGATTTTAAAACATTCTCTGTCACTACTCAACAAATTCCAATTCTTACACATAATATCTTTAATGGTGTATGTGTCATTTGAGAAGACAGTTGAAAAACTTGTGTGGTAATTAGTTACTTCAGACCCAGAGGAATTGTGCCCTCTATATGTTTCCTGGTTATGGACAATTGTTTGGTCATTCACAACATTGTCCGTGACTGTTTCAGTTATATTCAACCCTGTTAAATTAGGATGGTCAGAATTAGGGGTGCCCAAAATTGGTGCAAAATACCCACATTGTCTTTTCTCACTAATCTCCTTCATGATATTGTCAATTAAATTGGGGGGGGGGTAACCTCGTCTCAAGAACATTTCCTTCAAGTTAAGACATTCCCTGGTAAAACCTGTCCAAGTTGTCACCATGCATGCTGCAATAACAAATTGCCCCTTAATAACTGTACATTTGTGAGTGAATAGGTGGCAGCTGTCGAAATGCAGAAATCTATTGGAATAGGTTTATTTTCTGAAAATTTCAGCCACAAATCTCTGTTCTTCCAGATCTTTCTTTAACAGAACATCAAGACAGGAAATTTCACATGCATTAACACTATATATCCAAATACCTCATGTAAGTATTACAGAATCGGAAATATGCTGATTGTTTCAAAGTACGTTTTTCCCATTCCAACATGACAATATTGGCATACAGCCCCCTACATGCTGAACCCATAGCAACCCCTTGTGTTTGTAAATGATACTGATTGTCGAACAAGATAAAGTTTCTTCTCAGCACCATATCCAAAATCTGTTTGTACATATTGATTTTGTCCTGGGGTATTCCCTTAGAAAACAAATAATCACAAAACTGTTCCTTCCCTATGGAATGTGGGATGACAGAATATAAATCTACTACATCAATTGTATGGATTTGGTACAAAAATGTTGTTTATAAATAGCCTTCATACCTGTTGGATGTATATGTACATGAAATGTATTCATTTGTTCCTAATGGATTTTTAACTGTATGCATATTATATTTATATGTTTTATATATATATATATATATATATATATGTTTTTATATACATATATATATATATATATATATATATATATATATATATATATACACATATATAATATATATATTTTTTAAAAGCATCTTAGAAGCATTTTTATATATATGCATACTTACATATTTATGCTTGTGTTTATAATATATAGTTAGGGTGTTGACATTTGCACAATCAGTTTTTATATGTAGTTTTATATTTTGATATTTATACTGTTTTATGATTACACAATCATGTGTAGTGTTTCAGACTTGGGAGTGGTATTCATTATTCCAGGAAGTGATATCATGTAAGATTTCCTATGTAAAACAGTTTCCTTCCTTAATTTCCTTGTATCTGATGTAGTTCCTGCTTTAATTTTTGGAAAAAAAACGCTTATACCTTTTTGTTTGTCTGAATAAAGAAAGCATCCTTGTACTGAATTGGATGTGTTGACTTGATTTTAAAGCACACATTGGATTATTTCAGGGCTCACTGGCTCTTATTGCCTGCATACTGCTTGTGCAATGATTTCCTTGGTGGTTTTTAACCCACAAAAATAGTTCATTGCTGGAGGGAAATTGGTAGCCAAAGCAAAGGTGGAAAGAGACTTGAGCTGTTCATAATCAAGTGATCTAAAGGCAAGCAGGCAATGTGACAAAACAGCAAGAAAAGGTAATGTGATATGGGGATGTAGAAGAAAATACATCCCTGTCAGAAAGCATAATGTTGTTACCCTATTTTTATATATATTTGCCAAGATCCCCTCTGGGGGATTGTGTGTAGTCTTGCATACGCACATTTCTTATATGCTTTTACA
Source organism: Protopterus annectens (assembly GCF_019279795.1). Classification (NCBI taxonomy): domain Eukaryota; kingdom Metazoa; phylum Chordata; order Ceratodontiformes; family Protopteridae; genus Protopterus; species Protopterus annectens. The sequence goes on from NC_056750.1 coordinate 383,071,820, forward strand.
TCTCCAGGTAAACTTAACATGTTGTCTAAATTTCTAGAAAGTGTTCATAATGACAACACTACCACCTTTATCACCTTTTATTATTCACATTTCCTGTGTAGTATCAATGCAAATGACACGACCTCTTAACAATGCCCTTATGTCAGCTACATAAGCCTCCTCAAATGTGAGTTGCAAGAGGAATGTCTTTTACACATGTTCTTACCAGTGAGACAATAATTCAAGTCAGAAAACAAAAATCTAAATTGAGCTGCCTATTACGAGTTGCAGTTCCACCAATGTTTTATCTATTCTAGCTTATGCTGCAAGTACAAAAATAAATCTGTGTTATAAAATGTTCATTTCTCCCCCATATAATATAACAATACTAAAATTGTAGATGTCAAAAACAGTAGCTTGAAAGGAAGTAGTGAGTTTGTACATTCTGTAATAGACTGGGACCCTCTGCAAAATAAGTTTCAAAGTTTTGCATTCATTTACTGTTCAGTTTCTCCATCACAAAGAGAAATAGGTGAAATGTGTACACTGATTACTCTAATGACTGAAATATAGGAAGTGAAAGTGGACACCATTAGGATGTCATTTTATTTATTTTTTATTTTTATTTAACATTTGTTGACCGGGAATGTCCGACTAGGTTCCACAGAGTCTGTTTTCAGCGGAGGCCCAGGGAGAAATGCTCCAGATGCTGCTTATAATATAACCACAAATAAGGCAAGCCTATAAATATATGTGTTTGTATTTGTAACATCACAGAACTGAATTTGGGAATAGAATTGGAATGTTAGATGGCAAGCCTGAGCAGAGCAATACACATAAGGATATTACAGGGTAAATCACAATTGAGAGGTGATTCCCCAAAGTGAGTTCTGAAAGCAGTTTCTCTGACCCATAGTGGACTTAATAACATATGATTTCTCTGGAACACAATTGTCTGTGCCTGGAGAGTTATTATTATTATTATTATTATTATTATTAATAAAATGAAGTGCCTACAAATGCTCACTTGAGTTCATAGGTACGTACTAGGCTACTGATTTGTGAAGATCTTAAGAAGCCTAGCCTACCATTCCCATGGTAATCTTTAGCTCTTATATTTTGCATACAAATAACCCAGAGATGGACTCAACAAAGATAAGTAAGGGTATTTATGTTTCCCCTATCCTTGAGGGGTAGGGGTGCTAAACTGGGGGTAAATTTATTGCTACCCATTCATTCAAACAACTATATTTGAATTGCATAACAGAACTACTTTGCTTTACGTGGAGTAGATCTATTCTTGAGCCCTTGCTTTTTAACATATTTATTAATAATCTCCATAAAGCATCCCTGCAAAGTACACTCATTCAATACATAGATGATTCAACTATAACTGCATCCTCTAACAACACCTCAGATCTCCTAAAGTTAACACAAAATGCATTTACTTCCATCGAATCCTGGCTTAACGAAGCTCAACTGCTACTGAATCCCCAAAAATCAAAACTTTTACTTTTCACAACCAAACTTCAAACTCTAGACTTTAAAATATTCTCTCAAAACAATACAGAAATTGAAATTGTAAAAACAGCCAAATTACTTGGAATCACAATTAATGACAAACTATTCTTTGTGAATCATATACTCAGCCAACTCATAAAGACTCATTTTAAGCTTGGCAAACTCTATAGGCATAAACTCTATTTGGACAAGTCTACCAAGCTGAAACTAGCTAATAGTCTACTTCTACCCTCCCTCCTCTATGGTTGCCCCATTTTCACTAACCTACACATATCTCTCCTGAACAAACTGCAGTCATGCTAATATAAAATAGCTAAGTTTGTCTCCAACATGCCAACTTGCATACATCATTGCCAGGCCATTAAATCTATAAACTAGTTTGACTTCCCTCATTAACTACATTACTCCCAACTTACTCTCACCGACAAACTAATAAATAATCCAAACTACTGCCCATCCCTTCAAACTATAATACAAACATACACCCCTACTCGGCATCTTAGGTCCTCTAACAAACGTCTCTTAACCATAACAAAACCCAACAAAAGAGCTGGACAATGTCTCTATTCCCACACCATTGCCAAACTTTGGAATGTGCTCCCTCTCTCTATTACTCAACTAGACTCTTTAAAAACATTTAAATTTGCACCAAAATAACACTATCTCAAAAACCTTGTCTGTTCTTGTAGTCATATGATTAAACCACCTTAAATGTTTTGGTCACTATACACTACAAATACATTTACTAACTTAAAATAGTTGCAATGTACGCTGTCTTCATATCAAATCTCTTTTGCTTTCTTTACTTCTGTGGCTGAATAAACAGAATTGATTACTTATGAGAATATACAAACAGAATTGCTAAAAAATTTAACACACTGGGTTTATTTTATTGTATTGTATACCTCTATAATATGTATTTGTCTTGTATATCTACTTCAGTTTGTATTATCTAAAAACTTTCTTGACTGTCAAATTTAAGGTGATGTTATGTAAAAATGTATGTGATTGTATGGAGCTTTTCTGCCCGGGCCTCCACTAAAAATGGGTCGTTGAACCCAGTGAACTTCCCCGGTCAATAAATAAATAGAAGACTATTCCATAGATGTAGTAGTCTCAGTGAAACAAACCTAGCCCTCTAACATGTTCTATTTATTTTGCAAAAGAGATTAAGATCCTCTTGAACAGCTGTTTATGATATCATTGGACTTGTGAATGTTTAAGAGGTCTTACAGAACAGGGTCTGTTGAAGTTCTATATACAAAGCAGAGGTCACATCTCAGTAGCCTATAAGATACTGAGACGAGAGAGGCAAGACTTTCAGACACTCTGCATAGTTTTAATGATTTAGGTATTTGGATAGGTGCATACCAAAAGGGACATTATACTCAGCCTAGTAAGTGATGAGTAGAGTAGAATGATTACAGCTTTTCTTTAACTGATGCACAAACCTCGTTGTTAAATAGAGGCCTGAACTTTATTCCAGCACAGAAAACAGTATTAACTGATTTATTAAAAGAGCTGAAGTTATTTTCTCGTAACCTAACACTTAAAACCATGTTTAAAAGAAATGTATTTGATAATATGTTTAAACAACCTAGTGCCTTTGTACCCAAGATACATCCCACAGTTGAAACTTTCACTAATGTGTGTGAACATGAAATTAGAGAGATGCATGCTAAAAATCTTCCACCTAGATTTTATAACTTGAGTAAATCAGAAACTGAAGCACTGTCAGAACTAAAGGATTCTCACAGCATTGAAATTAGGCCTGCTGACAAGGGGGCAGTGTAGTAGTAATGGATAAGGTTTTTATTACAAGAAAATGATGGAACTTTTGAATGATACAGATACTTATGTTGAACTAAATGAGAGACAAGTACAAGGTATAATTGACAGGATATCTGTATATATTTTTGACTTATTGATTACTAATTATATATCAGAGGAATTGTTTGACTACTTTCAGATAGAACATCCAACTATACCCATTATTTATGGTCTACCTAAAATTCACAAAGACATCACACAGCCCCCTATGAGACCTATTGTATCCAGTAAAGGATGGGCCACAGAAGCCATCTCAATTTATATTGAACAAAATTTACAAATAGTCCTAAAATCATGTGAGACTATACTAAGGGATACAAAGGCATTTCTGCGACTGTTATATAATAAGACCAGGAATATTAATAGAAATTATATGTTTGTGACAATGGATGTCACTTCACTGTTCACAGCGATACCGAATAAATGGGATATTGAGAAAATACGTGATATTCTGACCTTGAAACAAGTTTTTCAAAGCACTAAGATTAATTTGATATGTGAGTTGCTCGATATTGTCCTAGAAAATAATGTCTTTATATTCAATGACAAGTTTTATCTGCAGAAAGTTGGTGTAGCAATGGGTACAGCTTGTGCCAACAGCTACACCAACTTAGCATTGGCTGCATGGGAAAAAGATCATGTATTAAGTGCTAGCAATAAATATGCTGGCAAAATTGTATGGTATATACGTTTTGTAGATGACGTCTTCCTGTTATGGGATGGTACTAGTGAAGAGTTGCAAGAGATGGTGGAGTACTTACGTAGCACCACTGAATTTTTAAGATTCACTAGTCAACATTCCAGGGACTCTATTGAGTTCCTAGATGTTTTGGTTAAGAAGACAACATTAGACGAACTTACAACAGGTATGTATAGAAAATCTACATGGAGAAATAGTATCTTACATAAGACTAGTATGCATCCAACATTTGTACACAAAAATGTAGTGAAAGGACAATATATGAGAAGAAGCCACTTACATAATACAGATGAAGGCTTTGTGAAGACAATGACTATATTAGAGAAAGACTTCTTAAACAGAGGTTATAGTAAGAAAGACATAAATGAAAGCTCTAAATATACCATTGAAAATAGGGATGGGAGATGTAAACCGCTCTTCTCAAATACTATAGAAGATGTTAAAAGCAAGGAAGGTCATGATTTTAAAGTTAGATTCCCTATAACTTATTCAAGTGACATCAGAAGGTTCTGTAATATTTTTGAAAAGAATTGGAATGTTTTATTGTCGGATCCTGACTTGAGAGAATTGTTAGAAGATAGACCCAGCTTTTCTTTTAGAAATAAGAGGTCCTTAAAAAGGCAACTATGTTACAAATCCAGAAACAATGAAAGAATGATCCTGTCTGATAGGCAGGGGACTTTTCCTTGCAGAAATTGTACAGCATGTGACTATTTATATAATAAATCTACATATAAACATCCTACACTAGGATTTATAATTGATATAGATTTTTATGCTGACTGCAGAACACAAAATTTGGTTTATTTCAGCTTCTGCACTGTCTGTCATGCCTTTTATATAGGCAAAACCAATAGGTGTCTAAAGGAACGTATCCTTGAACACCTTAGAGATATAAGAAATAAAAAAGACACAAGTGCTTTAGCAAAACATGTGGAAGAAGAAGATAGGAAACATATTTTTAATTTCATGGTTTTAGAAATAATAAATAAAAGTAAGAGGGGAGGTGATATAAGGAATAAGGTAGAGGAAGCCGAACAAAGATGGATTTTACTACTTCAGGCAGATAGGTCTACTGGATTGAACAATGCTGTTTCCTTGAAATCTTTTTTAAAATCCAGACCACTACAACATTAAGTAATATGGATTATTACATAAAATGTGTCTGTTATATGTATATTTTATTTCATCTTATGCAGAATATAAGGCAAATTAATGTACTGATGTATGCAATTTTAATTAGTCTATGTCATAGTTCCATATGTGTTTTCATTGGTTGAACCATATTTTAAATACCAATGTTTTAACTGTTTTTATGAGTCTGAAGAAGCGATCAGCTGACTTAGATCGCGAAAGCGCTTACTCTTGTTTAATAAAGTGGTGTGAAACTGCAAGTGAACCGTTTCCTACCTTGACTACTACATCTCAGTTACAACTTTTGGTTTTATAAAGGGCACTACTGTGAAGCTGTAAGTGATTTATTTCCTGACTTGGATTATTCCATTTTTATCTTCAGCTGTGGTCTAACCATTGGTCTTTTCTTTTTTTTTAGAATGATTACATCCCTGGATATGGATGCAATATCTTTAGATATAAGCTATGTGATGAAAAAAGACATTCTTATAACAGTGGCTACATGATGATCAAAGGACAGTTTATTGTCAGCTTAGGTTACCAGATCCTAAACCAAGGGATCAATTTTCAGGGGTATGCTGTCACTGTGATAGTCACAAGGGAGAGTCAGGCTTGCCAATGGATATGATTATACACTTCTCAGCATTTAGTTTTAGTCTATGGCTTTGACACATGATATTTGTTCAGGACAGACCCACTATGAAGATCTTGGCATACTCGAGGGAATATATGATGGCACCAAGTCACCTTCAGACTTGGTCAGTCACAAATCCTTAACATTAGCTTTGACCTCCAATACGTAAATGCCAAAGAGGAGTGGCCCAAGGACTGAAACCTAGGATATACACTGCTAACAGCAGGTCTTTTTGAGGCGGTAAAGCCATCCACACTGACTTCCTGGGTTCTATTTGACAGCAAGCTTGCTATCCACATTACATAATGATTGAAATTTAGCTAGGATAGTGTATCTATGATACTTGAGTATGGGATGGTATTGAATGCCTTTGTGAGGTCTATATATATGTGCACTTGTCCATTGCCTTAGTAACTTTTTCTTTAAGAAGTAGGCCAAGATAAGTAGCAAAACATATCCTCAATAAAACCAAACTGGGTTGGATTGTAGATTACCTATATTCTTATTTATTGATCCCATAATGATCCTTTCCATAGCCTTGAAGATTTGACTGGTCAGACTTATGGGTCTATAATTACCTGGACTGTTAAAGCTCTACCATTGCACAAGGGAATGACTGTGGCTGGTTTCCATTCATCTGGCCTGAAGCCTATTTTGAGACTGATATTGAATACCTTCAGTAGGGGATCAGACAAGTCATATTTCAGGCTGGTCAGCAGGCAGGTTGGTATGTTATCTGGCCCTATAGAAGTAATGTTCTTGGCCTAACTTTGCATTTATGAGAATTTACTAGTCACTACTTCTACAACAAACTAGTCACTACTTCTAATTGTGCTCATGTAAACTTATGATAAAACATGGGACAACATTTCTTCATATGTGATTATTTAAATAAACAAGATTTATTTATGCTGCAGCAGTTCAAAATCAATTTCAGATGTTGTTTCAGCAGCAAACTGTATAAATCATTTAAAATCAAATTACATTAAAAACTAATACATGTCTGTTTAATATCAACACCTGTAGCTTTAACCTCCAATGTAAAAATGCTCCTTCTCCTATAATATGCAACCCTCATTCTGCTATTCAGATTAGTGGAGTGTGACTAGAATACCAAAATATTGACTGTGTAGAGAGATAAGGAGGGGATTCTAAATTGATCGGGTAGAATTCAACTGATAAACAGTAACACAATTGACACACACACATACAAGTACATAAAACACAGACACACACACAGGCACACACACACACACACACAAAACATATAGGCATTTAATGAAAAAAATGCACTACTTGCTAAACAATGTGGTTTTGTTGTGATAGCTAGAAGTCACAGTATTGTTCTTTAGCAATATAAAATTTAAGAAACTTTAGAAATGTTATAAAGATTTACTTTCCTTATTTTATTCTATAATCTAACTTCTTTTAATAAGTTATGGTTATGCTTCTTTCTACATTGATCTTTGGCTGTGCACTAACTAAAATATTTGGTTTTAAATAATATTACTAAGCAGACTATTCATTGTATTGTACATTATTTCTAGTAAAGATAACGTCTTACATGGAAAATTGCAAAAAGTCACTATTAACACAATTCAAATGTGTAGCTTTGAGATGAATGCTGACTTTTTTTTTCTCTAACTTTCAGCTTTTACTGCAGAAGGATTATACTATTGCTCACAAACCTGGAGAACAGATTCAGCTTACTATAAAAGCACCACCCAGATCTTATGTTGGCTTGTCTGCTACAGATATTGCAATACATAAAATTAGAACAAGAAAAGAACAATTTGTGGAAACAGTTAAGTAATTGTATAATTTTCTTGTTTTTGTGATAGTGAGCTTTTGCCTTAGCATTTGCCTCCCACAAAACAGAATGCAAGGAAATATGGACTGTGCTTTTTTTTACTCTTATCTGCAAATTGTATTTGTGGCACAATAGTGATAGAGGATTTAAAACAATTTATAAGAGCTAATTCTTAAAATGAACTCATTAACAGCTTGCATAATTTGAAAGATGCAGTGCAATCAAATATTGTTGTTTAGGTACGAGGCAAACTGATCACAGTAAGGCTGGCCCCAGCAGCTGAAAATGTGTGTTGCCACTGTCTGATGGAAGGACCACTCTTGAGGCAGTAGACCTAATCTACTCAATTTGTCCACTAGTACATTTGACATCCCAGGATGTGCATTACTTTGAGAAAATTATGGGAAGACACTGCCTATTGTCACAGTCTTATGGCATTCTGAAAAAGTGGGTGTGATTGGGTCCCACCCCCATTTGTTGTTATACCAGTCTACTGCTATGTTGCCTGTCTGGTGAGGGAGTGCTGGAATGCCCACAACTTGGAGGAAAGTTCTCATTTCCAAGACGTTAACGTAAAGGTTGGCCTCTAGGGTTGACCAAGCATCTTGAACTGTCTTCTCCTCAAATGTCTCCCCAAACCAGAAAGAAAGTGTCTGTGGTTAGTATGACCTGAGGATTCGATGGGCAAAAAGTTCTTCCTTCTGTAACTGAGAGAGAGGTTATCTACCATTTAACATTATCTCTGAAAACTTGTATAAGGTGAATCTTGGTATGGAGTGGGTGAAAACTTTGCGACCACAGAAGTGAGAGGGTCCTCTGGAGTACTCTCATGTGGTATCTAGCCAGGGGAACTAACAAAATCATAGAGGCTATCAAGCCTAGCGCATGAAGGATTAAACTTGGCTGAGGAAAGGGATTCTGAATGACCTGTGGGGTCAGTAGAAGAAGAGATAGTATACTGGTGCTTGGAAGCCTGGCAATTTAAGGACCATGCTGAGGTGACATCTGATAAACTCTCTATGTGCTGAGTGGGTGACAGCTGACTTTTGAACTGATTGACTGTGATCGCCAGTTTCTGTATAAGGTGGAGGTAGAGCAAGAGTTCCCAATGTTGAGCTAGAAGATCCCTGGAAGTAACGGTGAGGAGCCAATGCAGTCATAGATAAGCTGCTACTACTGGCATATCTTTCATGAACACCCGGGGCCCTGCAGTGAGACTGAAAGGCAATGCTCTGAACTGAAAATGCTTGGCTTGCAGCCAGAAAGGGAGAAATCTCCTGGATCACCTTTCTGTTTTTATGTGATAGTAGGCATCCTGGAGATCTACAGAGCACATCCAATCATCCTTTCTCAGAGAAGGCAATATGGACTGCACCTTACCATCTGAAACTTTGTCTGACATATAAATTGACTGAGATGGCTGAGATCCAAAATGGGCCTGAGGTCTCCTGCCTTTTTTTGGAACTTGAATATACTATGGATCCTTATTCGTCTCAGAGGACCTGTTGGATGACTATTTTTCCTAATAGCTTGAAAGCCTCTGTTGCTGCAGATTCCAAGCAAATGAGTGGAACACTGGGAATCTTTTCTCTCTTATTTGGAGATAAGAAAAGGGAGTGGAATAACCTCTGGTAATTATCCTTAACACCCATGAACCCTTTTTAATATTTTGCCAGACTTATGGGTGTAAGGATAAGTACCCCCAGACTGCCTCCAAAGTGCAGCAGCTGGGTAACTCTTCAGGAACACTGGTAGAGTTTCTTGGTTATGGGACCAAAACCCTGGTTATACAGTCTGCCTCTGCCCCTAGGATGATGTCAATTTGAGTTGCCTCACCTACTGCCCCAGGGGGCCTGTCTCTAGGAGTGTCCCAGTGATACCTTTCTGAACCACATCTCCCTACCCCTCCTTTTGTTCCTATATAACATCATTTGAGTGGTGGTAGTGGTGGGGGGAGTGGATCCCAATGCCAGACAGGATTTTTGCCACCGTGTTCTTCTAATTTCTTTATCTTTTGGTCCAAAAAGCATAGAACCATCAAATAGGGTACTGATGAAAGACATCTTAAAACCTTCGAAAAAAATAATTTACAAGCATGTAAGCATGTTGATGCATGGTTATGCTGGTGCCTGCTGTGGAAGATTGAGAAGTAGACCTTGTCTGATGGGGTAGGAAGCCTTTTAGAATTAACTTGTCATTGTATCCTAGTCCCAAAAGAGGGACAAATCTAACAGTTAACATCAAGGTGGGCCATGCCCAAACAATAAACACATAAAGAGTGTTGGTCTTGAGATGGAATTTTATGTCCACAGGTCATGAAACTTCTTAAAAGTTTGGATTTTGTCAGACAATATAGAAAAAAATACCATAAATAATTTGCAACTATTCTTCTCTAAAAGTTACTATGAAAAACTACTTATCTAACTATCTACTCAAGCCAAAAACAATACACAAAAAATACAGCACACTTTGAAAACCTTATAAATATCAACTATCACTAAAAACCTACTCTAATGCTATAGACATTTTTGCACTAACTAGAAAAAAAGAAGGGAATGAAAAAAATATATTATTTTAAGGAGGAAAACTGTCACTCATCCTTGACAAATTCATAACCCTAGGAAACACATCTGAAAACTCAGGCAGCAAGCAACATCTGAGGTACTTCAGTGCAAAGGAGGGAAATATGGGTAGGGGAGGAGTCAGTGTGTCAAATCCATAGTTTCACAGAAAGGTGGTTAGGTCAGTTCAGGTCATTTCCAACAACTCAAGGGATGAATCAGACAAAAATACACAACACTGGATCAACTCGTATGCTTTCAGTAAACTTTAATTTTTAGCCTTAAGAAAAGGTGCAGTGGCTACCCTTAAAAATAAATTAAATTGTAAAATGTTATAATTAATGCTGCTGTGGAGATTATTACTTATATGAATATTTACTTTTCATAATTTCAAACTTCATTTTTATTCACTGAACCATTTGCTATTTTCCCAATAAGAGTTAAAAATATAATAACTTGTATATTTCTCCCAGAACATCCTATTCATTTATTTTCTGATTAATTGCTTGCCCCTGAAAACTCATGGTCTTCAACAGATTTTGGAAATGGAATTAAAAAACAGCTAGCTAGTTCACAAATGCAAAAAAAAAAAAACTTGTAAATTTCCCTTGGAACACCCTGGTCAGACCTCTCATGATTAATTGCTTGCTCCTCTTTGCTACTTGTCTTTAACTAATAACAATTGGTAATGGAAAAATAAATACCTAATAACTTTGCAAATGCAAGAAATAATTATTTTTGTGTTTTTCATACTTTTATCTTGTTGTTTGAGAGTATTTATTTAAAAACTGTCTGTAGCTAAAGCTAGAGCTACCAGCAAAAACATCTACCTCTATTAAAACAGGGGGTATTATCTTTTAATTCTGCATGTAATGTGATCAGTACACTTTTACATCCCCATTATCCCAAGACAAGATCATTACATTAACTTTATTTTTCCTTTTTTAGACTTTCCTATTTTGTTAAAGCATAATTAATGGATATGAGATATTTCATTGCAGGGACAGATGGTTGGGGACATATAGCTGATATGGAAATTTTGCTGTAAAGACATGCGGCTGTAACAAATTTCTAGAGTAGGTAGGCTTGAGACTTAAAGACAAAAGTAAACAATTTGGAGAAATAGCCGGATTTTATTTTAGGAATAAAGAAATAGAAATTCTAGGAATAGACTTCGGAAGTTAAGATATGAAAAAAAAAAACAATGGAAAGAAACTATAGAGGGAGTACAGGAAACAAGCAGATTATGGAAATCCTTTAATTTAATTTTAATGAAACAACACTTTATTTGATTAACAGCTATACATTACATGGACATTAGGATATTTAGGATCAATCATGACTTATCCAAGGAGAACTGTAAAAAGAAATATTACAGAAAGTGATTAGTTTTTAACTGGGGGTTGAGAATGAACCTGGTGAAGATGGGTAGAGTCTGTAATAAAATAGAGAAAGAAAGAAAGTTTAAACCTGAAGAATCAAATTGTATTTTTAGCCTCATTAGGTGTGCATAAAATTTTGAAATTTACAAAGTATAACAAAGAAAGTCTAGTGATAAAAATAACTGAAAGTAGATATATGGAGTTATGGGAAGGAATGAAAAAAGGATAATGAAAAAATGGAAAAGAAAGGGGGAATGAATGTAAGAAAAAAATGGAATGGAAAATAGATGTTGAAAAGTTGTCACAAAAGAGGAAAATAAAGTATGACCAAATTATGTGGAGATTTTTATGTAAATTCATGGGAGAACCTTAGGGGGGAATTGAAGGAAGCAACTAAAAATAGAATAAAAAAATTAGAGTACAGGAAGGAGAACAAGATTTCACATGTAACCTGAGGATTAAAAAGTTACCAGTTAAGAGAGAAATGAAATATAAAGTCATAGAATACAGGATATGTTCAAAGTGTAAAGAAGTGGAAACACTGGAACTTGATTTTTTTTTTGGAATGTACTAGAGAAAAAGTTTATGCGAGGTATTGATAAAACAAAGAGGGTTGGAAGAGAAAAAGATGGAAAATATTGTATATGGATATCATAAACAAGAGGAAGAGAAAACACAAAACAGGAAAGATAAAATATGTATGGTAGCTGTGTTCCAAATTTGGCAAGCAAGAAGTAAGGCAATTTTATTTAATAAAGTGTGGGATATAACAAACATTTGTAGAAGAATAAAGTTTTGCTTGTAGTAAAATGGGTAGGCAGGGTAAGTGGAAAAGTTTTTGGTCACAGGAATGTGGAACTGTCATTTTGAGTGTAGGAAGTTATGCATATATTTTTAATTATTTTTAATTTGTATAATTATTGTTTGATTTTTTTTAATATTAGTATGTAAAGTATGTGATATTTAAGTTTTTATGTAAAATAAAAGAAGAGGTGATGTCTAATAAAGAACCTCTACTCTTTTTGATATGTGTCACGGGATCTCTTACATCCACCAACTCAGGCAGATGGGACCTTGCTTTAATGTTTTATTCAAAGAACAGTACATGCAGGAGTTCAGAAACACCCTTCCCCAATGCCGTACTGCAGTATTAGTAATGAAAAATGAAATCAACTAGCAGATGTGAAAATAGAACCCAATCCCTTCTTCACCAAAGACAAATGTGCTACAGTTAATCTCCTAGGACTACTTTGTTTAGTGTTCATTTTGATCAGCTCTTTCATGACTATGACCAGTAATGCAACCTGAATACTATCACTACTCACATTATTTCCCTGGTAGAAGACTACCTAGTCTTTCAGCTGCAGCCATGTTTGTCAAGTCTCGCATTGGCAGCAGACTCATCATCATGTGGTCCTAGTACTTTTTTTACACTATTTTTTTGCCACTTTGACATCAACATTGCATAACTTAAGGAGTAACATTTAATCTGTTTTCATCTTACATGTATGACTACTTTAAATATTTCTCAGTAAAAGGAGACATATTGATTTGACTTTGTTGGTGGTAAAATGTTTTGTATGAGATAGTGTAGAGCTAATTAAACTTTGCGGTAAACCCTTTTTCATTCCCTTCATTATATAAATGAAACATGGTCTTAGAGTAAAGTTGCACACTTTTAGAAATAAATCAACAGTCTTTAAACCAGAATTATGGAAGTGACCAGTGAAATGAGTAGTATAACAAATCCAATATCCTGAGTAACATGCAGAAATATGTTGTGAGAACTAACTTTGTACTTCATACAAACAACACAGCTTTGATGTACTCCTTGAACAGATAAGTAACATGATGCACTTGTTGTTCTAAGGTGTATTTCATTTCATTTTAATGACTGCAAAAGAGGACAATATATTTTTAGAGTTTGTCCATTCATTACAAATCTCACTCCTTTTTCCTTATTCACTACCACACTATCCCCTACTTAACACAAGCACTTTTAAATGCATTGATGGATTGTTTCTCCACTACTCATACAATAATTAATTCCAGACATCAACCCTTTCCATAAACAAGGCTAAAAATGCTTGGCTGTCTTGTTCAGTAACCAGTATGGGAGACTTCCATATTGCATGTGTCCATTTGGGTTTTTACCGGGTTCTTTATTTTTGCTCAAGACAGGCTCACAGGCAAACTGGTGAGCCTCTAATTTGCCACTATATATATATGTGTGTGTGTGTGTGTGTATATATATATATATATATATATATATATATATATATATATATATATATATATAGATATGTGTGTGTCTGTGTGTGTGTGTGTGTGTGGGACTGGTGTACCTCTCAGGACTGATTCTTCGTCTTATGCTTGTTGAATGATGGAATATGAGCTGGCTCTCCAGCACTCCTAAATGGAATGAATAGGGTACTAGAAAACTAATGAATCAATGACATGAACTTGGTGCCAACAATTTGATTTTTCTGTCCCCTCCAATCCATAGTATCTGCAGTCAAGTTCAAGACATTAAAATCTCTCCCTAAACTGCTTATGTGGAACACAGCCTAGTCTTTCAGCTGCTGTTGTATCATGTTATCATTACCTCTCTATTTCTGAACTGAAAATGTTAATCTCCTTCAATCACAGTTCATTTTTTTCATTATATGTATTTAATTGATTTTCTGTGAATTCTGTCATGCAATTACATTTCTCTTACTTAATATAATGTCAGAATTCTGTACATTACTAAAGTTGTCACCTAACAAGGACCTTGCAGAACGGTAGCCTACCATCATCTAGAGTCTATCTTGATGATCAATAAAATCGACAGCAGATAGGTGAGATTATTCCATCACTCAGTCTGCTACCCCTGACAATCACCTTCTGAAGATCTAGTGACTAGTTACTTGCACATTTATTTACTTATATTTTTATTGGCATTTGTTTACAAGGATAGTCCACCGGGCCAAGCAGAGCTCATTTTCAGTGGAGGCCCAGGGAGAAAAGCTCCATGAAATGCATTTGGAATATAGAAAAGATGAAAATATAAACTTAATACAAAGTAGCACATTTAGAAAATGCATAAATCCAAGATAAGTTTAAATACAAAGTAATGTAGGTATAGTTAACATAGTTGAACATGAAGACTTTATATCAATGCTTAGCAACAAATTATAGCAGTATTTCAAGGCTTCAGTAATATTAAGAGACTAGTAACAATCACATTAAGACTAGTAATATTGAAGAAAGTTTATTATAGGGTATTAGCAGGATAGTTTGGAAGATAAGAGAGGAGGCAAGGGGAAAGAAAGGAAAATAGTGGTAGATTTAGCTTGAAAGGACTGGGGTAAGAATAAGAGAGAGAAGAAGGGCTGGGGAGAAAGTTGATAGTGAATACAAAAAGGAGAGAGAGAGTATAGTAGGGTGGTCTAGTAGATATAAGCACAGGGTAGAATGTTAGTGAAATACAGAAGAAATGAGGTAAGATAGGAAGAAATTAACTATGTTATGGATGGAGGAGACTTAGTACAGTTGCAGATCCAGAAAGAGCGGAGGCAATTACAAAGAGCTCTTTTGAAGGAAACAGACCTTTGTGTGGTATGAATAGATAGAGGAAAGTTGTTCCAGGTTTTAGCTATTGTCCAGGAGTATAGTAGCTGACCAGCAGTTAGTTTGGGTTTGTGAATTTGCAGAAAGTGTTGGTTTTGTGATCTTAGGGATCTAGTTGGATTGTAGTTGGAGAATAAGGAATTTAGGGCAGGGCAATCCTGAGGTTTAGTAAGTAATTTTTGTGCAGTAGTTAGTTGTAGATAGGTGAGGAAGTGGGGGGATTCTAGCCAATTTAATGTTTTAGGGGTGTGCAGTGATGATTGAAAAGGTGGGTGTTTGTTATGAATTTGGATATTTTGTTATAGCATACCTCTAACTTAGTTTTGAGTGAGGGTTGGAGGTTGGTTAGCAATGGGGCACCGTAGTGAGTAATTGCTTTGTAGGGAGAAAAAGGAAATGTTTATGTATATAAAGGATGCCTAATTTTTTATGTGTCTTACTGATATTGTTTTGTATGTGTAGATGGAATTTTAAGTTTTCATCAATTACAACTTCCACCATTTTGGTGTGGGTAACTATTTAAATTTTTGTGTTGCTCAGGGAGAGTATATTAAATTGTGATTTGTTGAAGGAGGTATTTTTCTTTGGAGTGAATATTATAAGCTTGGTTTTATATGGGTTTAGAGACAGATGGTTATTGTGGAGCCATGTCTCTATGGCAGAAAATGTAGATTGAGTGACTTGTTGAAGTTGTATTGAGTTATCAGCAGAGTATATAACAGTGTAGTCAGCATATTGCACATGTGAACAATGGTGAAATGATGAGTTAAGGTTTTTTGATAAAAATATTAAACAATAAAAGTCCTAATATGTTGACTTGTGGAACTCCAGTGGGGTTGTGGCTATACGGGGAAACAGAGTGTTTCCATTTTACAGCATGTCGTCTGTCAGATAAGTAGCTTTTGGACCAGTTGAGAGGACATGTAGATAGACCAGTGTTAGAAAGCTGTGAAAGAAGGAGTGAGTGAGAGATTGTATCAAAGGCCTTAGAGCAGTCCAGATATAGAGTGGAGACAATCTTACCAGAGTTACAAGCTTTATTAACTATGTCCATAAAGGATATTAAGGCAGTTGAAGTACTGTGGCCTGGTCTGAAACCAGGTTGCATTTGAAAGGACTTGATTGTTGAGAAGAAAATGTAGACATTACATGTATATACATTTTTCTAAGAGTTTTGAGAATGGGGATAGAAAAGCAATGGGGTGGAAGATGGAAATATCGATAGAAGTACCCCCATTGTGGAGAGGTAAGAGATATGCTTTTTTCCAGAGTTTGGGTACATGGGATTCTTAGATGGATCTATTTGTTAATGAGTATCCAAATGCGGTAGGCAATAAGCTTCTGCAACGATTTTTAGGTACTCTCTAGGTAAACCATCTGCAGCATTGGAACTTGGTTTTAGTTTTAGCAGTAGTCTTTTTATGGTTGAGGTTGGGATGGTTGTGAGTGTGATTTCTGGGAAGGAATTGGATATTGTTATGTTTGTGTATGTGATTGTGGGGGACTGAGACCATGTGTGTTGGAGAGGGTGGATTGACCTAGAATGTTTGTAGTGAGGAGTGGAAACTGGGGCTGTTTGTGTTGACAGAGAGTAGATTGTCCATGAGTGTTAGTTGTGGGGAGAGGTTCTGAGAAACTGGATGTGATATTAGTTATGGTGTCAATGAAGTGTAGTTAAAGAGGCTTGCTATTTGTTCTGGTGTTTTATCTGAGTATGGGCAAGGGTTACTTTTTGTGCCTGAGTTAAGGACAGTGCCACTGGAGGACCAGAATTGTTTAGGGTTATGTTTGTGTTGATTTTGAAACTTTAAGAAGTGTTCTTTCTTATTTTTAGAGATAAGTTTTTTTAACCTGGTAGCAGAGTTGTTTGAACTTCAGGAGATTAGAATTATTTTTATATTTTTGCCATAGTTTCCAGGTTTTGTCTCTTATTAACATTAGTATCTTGGTATAGTTAGGGCATGATTTGCCTTTAATCTGTTTGTTTGGGGAGGGGGGTGCAAGGATGTCTGATATTTTTAGGAAGGTAGAGTTAAACTAGCACACAGCATCACCTAGGGGAGGGTTTTGAGATTATTCCACTTAATGCTTTTAAGGATGTGGTTGAATGTTTGTGGGTCGAAACTGGATAGTTTCCTAATATGCTTGAAGTGATTTTTTTTTGTTAAGTGAGGGAGTACCACAAGTAACAAATGCAGGAAGGTGATTGCTTAAAGTGTTAGGGAGGGTGCTGGGTGATAAATTTTTATGGGGTCGGAGAGTAGAATCCAGTCAAAGATGTCTCCTTCATTAGTTCTGCAATTATACCTGTTCTGTTATGATACCAATATATATCCTTTATATATATATATATATATATATATATATATATAATTGCATCTAATTATTCAAATAAAATACTTTAAACAACTTTCAATTCAGCAAACATCATTTGTCAATACAAACATTCTAAAAAGTATTAATAAAAACAACACACCCTAACAAAGTAAAAAGGATATGCTGCTATGCATATCTTCTGTGGGTACCATTCTTCTGTTAATGTACAGTGCATTCAGTAATATGGGTTGTACAACTGTTATACTGAAGTTTATGTACTATCACTTGCCCTGCTTTTCCCCAGGTCCCATTTGAAAAAATAGGTTTTACCCAGTAAGGCCAATCCAATCAACAAAATGCAAATAATAATATAAATAGCTATCAGCTACACCCTAAAGTAATTTCATACGAGCAGAACACATGCCCCGTATCTAGACATACATTCTTCCTGGATCCTTTGCCCAGGCCTTATTAATTTAGTATGCCTTTTGAGATCAGATGATCAACAACAACTCATTACAAGAATGGCCTCAGTCTGGCTTGCTCAGCTTGTCCCTGGATACTGAGTCTGGGCCATACCTTTAATCCATCTCTGATTTTCTGGGAGGTCCTGACTTTAGCTTAGAATTTTGATCAATCCCATACCTGTCAACTGTCCCTGATTTTTAGGGTCATCCTTAATCTGGCTTAAACTTTTGCTCTGACCCTTCTAATTCCTCTTAAAGCTGGTGATTTTGTGAAAAACTTTGGTGGATTATACTTAATAAATCATGACAAGAATTACTGAATTACTTTGGAAAATTCATGTTACTTCACTCTTATTATGTCAATATTTTAAGTTAATAGCACTGATATTTAAAAAAAAAAGTATCCCTGATTCTGAAAGTAAGACGTTGAGAGTAATGATTTGATACCACTCAAAATCAGTTATTTTATAATACGTGGCAGTGGTGTATACTAAGCAAATATTGATAACATAATATAGGCAAAGAGAAAGCGATAGGGGAGTGCAAAGTGAGTCTAGAAGAGAAGCTACTGTTAAAAATGAATAATTAGTAGGGCATATAAAATATGCAATAAGAAACAATCAGAAGAGGTTAAGAAACATTGGGAAGAGAGGATGGAAAGACAATTTACAATGGCATGGTGGGATTACATCTTTGTGGCTGCTAAGTATGCAACAAAGCCCAGAAGATGTAACATTTTTCCATGAAAGTGTTTCCATAGATTTTTTATACTACAAGCAGCCTTCAGACAATTTTTCTTCAGGTGGAAAGCAAATGCTGAAGGTATGATGGGAAAGAGATGGTAATAGGGCATATGTTTTATGGGAATGTAATGAGCTGGCAGATTAAAAAAAAAAGAAATCCCTACACAGTACTTTGTCAGAAATGTTGGGGGGTTGGGAACTATATCTGGAGTTTATTTTGCCACAAGCACTGAAAGTTCATCCTGCTGACTCACTCTAACCACTTACCATCAAAAGACTGATAACCTTTTACACTTATTTCCCCCATTAAGCACATTCACATGATCATATACTTCTCTCTCTAATAAGCATTCTCTGACAGCATCACTTCACTGCATAGTTACCCCTACTGAGCCTTCCTAATACAGACACAGATACATACAGAGTACTACACTTAGTATTTTCCATAGGTTGTAAAATGTCAACACCTATTTTTTTCTCGTTTTAGCAGAGAATCTGACCAGATGATCAAAAGTTTAGAAATACCACAAATCTTTGTATTGTGCCATTAACTCTTATGCTACTTATATATTATGTTACTGAGTCTGATGATGACAATACTCTTAAAGAGAGATTTTCCATATGAACACCCCAAGTTACTCACATGTAGATAACACTGTGAGTAGCATCAAAACCTTGTTTAAATCACTATTGCATTATCATCTAACATTTAACCATGTATAAATGAAACAGGTAAATTCCTTCTTTTGGAGTTCACCAGTCAAAATAATCATTAGAAAGCTATACCACTGGCATTATCTTGAACACTTGTGAAATAACTCACCTCAGGCAACCTACTCATAATAATCAACCATACTTAGATTCCTTATGTCATCTGACAAACCTAAAGGCTTGAGGTTTGCTGACTAATTAATAAGAGCATTAGTAGTTAATTGCCTGATTACACATGCTTGGATAACAGCCACTAAACCTTATGAACTGGTATTGACAGAAACATGGTTAAAACCCCATACATCAAACTGTGAAATTAATATCCCAAGCTATGGCTTTTGCAAAAATGATCAAGCGAAACAAAGAGGAGGGGGGAGTGTTTATCTTTGTGCAAAATAACAAGCTATCAAACCTCTATAAAAAAGCCGCCTCCTAACACACTTGCTGAAGAGGGAAAATTCCTCAATATTGCACAGATAGATATAAAACTCGAGGACTGTATACTTATATCTCTTACTATAACCTGGCTTGCAGTGAACAACACAGTGCATGAACTACTACTTCTGGGTACTTTAATATACATTGGGACCCAGGCAGTGGGATTTACCCTATGATATTATTTCTCTTGGGTTCACTCAAGGTATGCAACAAACTACCAGTGTTATCTACAATACCAGTGCTAGGGATATACTAAATTGAATTTCAACTAGACATCTAACAACATAAAAGTTTGTGATCCAGTACCAAACCATGAAATTGAATACATTTCTACCTATGCTATTTGGAAATATAAATGTACCTCTTTAACTATTTCAGAGGCTGCTACCAGAAATTTAAAGAACCTACATATGGAGTCATGAGTATATCATCAAATACCAAACATTTGAATGCTGATTATCAAAAGAAAGATAATTTTAGATTGAATGTAGAATGATCGAAAACAACAAAAATTAAAATTCTTTTTTTTTTTTTGTTCAGGGGAAAGCCTCCATGCACCTCCTATATACCTCCTATATGGGGGCAGTGTCCCATCACCTTCTGCTAATTATAGATATACCAACTACAAGATCTGAGGGTAAGGGCAAATTCCCTTATCCCACTGCACCACAATCCCATACAAGATGCCAGAGGCAAAAACTTAATTGAAAACAGCTTTCAAACTTATGAGCATTCCCTGTTATTTATAGCCTATAAAAACATTTGCTCATATGAGCATTCAGTGTTTCAGACTATAACCTGTGCTATTTGGTCAAAGTCTGCTGAACATTGGTTGTTTTTTTCATGAAATACTGCACTGACATTAACTCTGCAACTGATACATTCAGCAATTGTTTATCAGTCATCATTGATAAGCGAGTTCCACCAAGACAAGTCAGAATCAAAAGCAAAAGTCTTCTTTGGATTAGTCAGTCTATTAAGATTGCCATGGCAGAATATAACAAAGTCTGGATATCATATAAATCAATAAATGCAGTCCAGTGTAGAAAACACACACAGAGCTATCAGAATAAATGTCATGTGGTTGTTAGGTAGACAAAAAGGGAAAATCACATTTCATTGACAATATGCAAGTAATCTGTCTTCTCTTTGAAAGAATATTAATTACCTTATTGGCAAGCCTACCACCTTTATGGAAAACTCATTAGAGTTATAATCTTACAATGCAACAGCCAAAAGATTTAAAATGTACTTCTCATCCATTATTGACTCTAAATGAATACATGTCTAATCACATAATTTACATCAATATATAGGTTCAGAATGTTGGGGTGAATGAGAGATCCTTTGTCCTGTAAGAGTAAGTCCATTCAGTGAGGAAGGTTTAGGAAATTATTCCCGATCAGATGTATTTGGAGGGAGAAATAATGTTGTTTGGGTTAAAAGAGTGTTACCAGAAATATCTTTGGAGAGTCCTTCTTTAGCTTTAGTAAGACTCTGGTAATCACATTAAAGGAGGACGGCATAAAAGAACCTTTCCATCAATGGGAAAGAAAGACATATGTTTTTTAATCCTGTTTGCAAGTAATTCTGGCATAGAACTTCTTTGTCTGCTGCAAATGGAGGCACACAGGCCTACTTGGGGATTTCTCCGCAGGTGGACAATCTCCTTGAAGATCTAACATCCATTCCTGAAAGTCTGAAATGGATCTGGCAGAATGTAGATTACCTGAAGGGAGAGATTGCACTGACATATCACCTCACAGGCAGTCATGGCTACTTTGCACAAAGGATAAGGCCTGGTTCTCAATTGTTTGTTTAGGGACCACATCACTGTGGTGCTGTACTTTATTAATAACAGAGGTCATGGGGTCCACAGCTTGTTCAAGGCTTTTATTGCTTTATGAGGGACATAATTTCTTTGAGGTTTAAATGTTTTTTTTTTTTTCAGAAGTGGAGCTCCCAAATTCCTTAAACTTTGATCCCTTTGGAGACCAGTCCCCGGGTAAAGTCAGAGGCATTTGCAGTGATGGGTAACTTGGAATGGGGGAGAAAGGATGAGTCCTGGACTTATCTGAACACAAATATCTCACAAGAGGAACTACATTTTATGAAGTTCAGAAATGGAACAGAAAAGGATAGATGATGCTGGTGCTGGATCCACACAGATTTGAGAAATCAGTGAATATTTCTAATGTGTAGTCTAGCCAGAGGAACCATGAAGATAGCTGAGGCCATGTAAATTACAATTCTTAGGATATCCCTTGTTGTGGAAATGAACAAGTGAACCAGTTCCAAGAACTGAAGATGGCTGAATGAGACTTTCTCTGGAGGGAGATAAGCTATCATAATGAAGGTGTCCAGAAGGCATCCCAGAAAGGTTAGCCTTTCTGAAAGAACTAGGGAAGATTTTATAGGTTTAATTTAAAACCTCATCTTTGAAAAAGGTGTATGGAGAAAAGGAGGGATGCCTGATTGATTCACTTGAATTTGCTATAATGAGAACATTTTTCAGGTAAGGGAAAATGTGTATTCCTTGAAGTCTGCAGAAGGCAATGAATGGAGCCAGGTATTTTGTGAAAACTCTTAAGGCAGTAGTTAGACCAAATGGCAAAGGTGTAAATTATAAACACAGACACAAAGCTGAAAATATCACCTGTGGCCTTTGTAAATGAATATATGGTGATACACATTTTTGAGGTACAGCTTGTTTAAATGAGCTGATCATAAGAAGAAAAAGGATTAAAGTGTTAACATCTTCAACTTTGGTATAATGAGTAAGGAATTCAGAATTGAAAGATCCAATACTGGTCTCCAAGTGCCATCCTTCTGTGGTACAAGAAAAATCCTTGAGTACAAACCCTTTCCCTGTTTTGAAGGGGGGTAGGTTCTAGACAAGCTCTATAACACTTTGAGATAGCATATCGTTTAGAATCTGAGAGGAAAAATGAGTCTGATATTTTGGAGGCAAAGGATGCCTGCTAGAAGAGGAAGGGAAGCCCACTATAATTTGTAACTCTCTTGAATTATATTAATACTCAAATATCTGTTATTTTCTTTCAGATGTGCAGGGACAAAGAGAGAGAGAGAAACTGATTTCTTCCTAGTTTTGAAGGATGGCCAGGTTGAGTGTGGGTGGAGGTTAGAAGTGCAAAGGTAGTCATGTACTCTTTTTGTGCTGGAAGACCCCTGGGATCCATTGCCTTTCTTTTTTTGAGTCCCATTGCCCCTGCTTTTTAAATAGTTGTTTACTGAACTGTAGTTGACTTGGCTTGAAATGTTTTCTTAAGAAAAGCCCAGGGCTTGAAGAATGGTTCCTATTGCATTTAGTGACTGGGGAAAGAAAAGGCTGTTTTATCCCCTGAATTTACCTCTTCCTCCAATCTTTCAAGCACCTCTGCTGATGAACTGTCAAAGAAAAAATATTTTTCTAAAGTGGGGGAGGCTTCTATACTTCAGATGTGCCATCCTCTGGAAAACTCTGGAGACTGACCTAGGCCTACCTTTGCATCACTAAGTCTGTGTCTGCAGCATCAGCTGCATCACAGGAGCATTTTATTGAATGATCTGTGACATGTGAAGCAGAGAATACCAAGTATGATAGGGAGGTTTTAGTGTATGAAGCAGGAGGGTATTAAATGAGCTGCTAGCTGCTACATGCTACAGAAACAACAGCGGGTACTATGCCAGATGACTGCCCTGGAAGCAAGAGTGGGAGAGGCATATAACTTCTTCCTATGTCTAACAAATGCCCAACTGTCCTTCTCATTGGGGACAGTATTAGATTATTAAATTATGATTTGATGATATGATTAAATTATAGGATTGTCTATAGAAATTACAACAAGGTTAGCTAAGGATTCCTAAAAAGGTACTAATGGGAATGAGGTAGTTAATACTGCCTATCAGGCTCCTTGGAAGATGGAAATTGAGAATCTGAAGCAGCACAAGATGAATTCAAAGCATCCTCCAATGCCCCAAGTACTGGAGGTATGGTAAGGAGGCTGGGGGAGTCCAGATTCAAAAGGTATATTACCTTTGCTTCTGAAATTTCCCTTTCCTCTAATTTTAAGAATTCTTTCATTTAAAGAAATTGTATTTGAAAATGAAATTTCTTCATTAAGTGAGAGAGAAGATATATTCTCCTCTGACTCAGACTTGTATGGGATATTTATGATGATAATCCAGACCTTCCTCCTCACTATCAGGGAGCTCCTCCTCTTCAGAGGATGAGGGGACCCCTTACTCTTGGAATGAAAAGACACTGGGGTAGAAGACTGAAGTGATTAGAAAGCCCTGAAGACCTGGGCAAAGTTGTGCCAGTCCTCTTGTGAACCCTTTAAACTGGCTGTAGTTGGGGGGGGGGCATATTTATTTATTTTTTCTCTTTTTGTAAGGAGTCGCAAGCCAACTAGGCTCGGAAGATTTTGATGTTGAGACCTGTATGAGTGAACTAGCTATTACTTCTCTTACCAAAACTCGAGGCACTCCATCCGGCACTCCATCCTATCCCTCAGACAGAACAAAGTGGGGGTTCTCCCTTCTTTGCTAATGTCTGGCATCTGGTCTGACTGGATGTGCTGGAATCCTGGACATTATTGGCTTTCCACACAGCATTACTAGAGTGACTGGAAAGATCATACCGACAGTCCGAGGGCTCTGAGACTATAACTACAGATACATCAGATCCATACCAGATTAAAGAGGTTGATGACTATGTCCCTTCTACACACTCTTTAGAGATGTTTCTTTTCTTTTTTGAATGAAGGGGTCACATCAGATTAAGAAAAATCAGCAGTCATTGGTCCTCAAGCCAATACTTTCAAGTGCTAATTTTCTAAGAAAAGTCTAAGGCCACTGAGCCCAAGTGCTTTTGAGTTGAAAGGCAAACAAATGTGATAGGATCATACACCATGAGTTTCTCAAAGGCAGAAAATACAGGCTGTGTGGTATTCCTTATATAATATCTGCCTACCACATATGCATTTCCCCTTTCTGACAGACATAAGATTGAATTGCACCAAACTTTTCAGTGAAAAAAGAAAGGTAGGTCCCAAAAGGGGGTATTATCTACCCACAATCCTTTAGATGCAAGCAGGCCACCAACACTGAAGATACAAAGGAAACAAGATATCTGACTAAATGCTTCATCTACAAGAAAGCTCTGAAATTTTGGCACTGGTACATAATATTTATAGCAGCATGGTTTTGTGCTTTAGTGAGCATATGGTGCAGTAGGAAGTTGTCTAAAAGCTTTAGTATACTGACAAGATGCACATTATCCTTAGCAGGCCAGATCCCATGCAACTTTATGCTACTGCAGCTATGATCTAATAATGAACATCATAAATAATACACTGTAAAACAAAATGATTCCTGGCTGCAAATTACTGAAGCCATTAATATTCATTGACAACATACTACAAAATCTTGAAGTGAAGTCCAATATTCAGAGCACCACCAAACCAAAAGTGCTACATTAAGCCAGCTTTTACCAAACACAGGCACAAAAACAGATGTATGAAAATGTGCATGTGTGCACAAAAACTTAGACACACGTCACAAGTGTGTGTGTGTGTGTGTGTGTGTGTGTGTGTGTGTTGAGGGGAAAAAGATTAAATGACATACCAGCTTGCAGTAGCTTATAATGTTGAGGAGGGAACTCAGAAACATTCTTATTTGCTCATAGCTATGATGTCACTGACATTTATCAGACTATAAGCTTGGTCTGCATAATGCAACAAACTAATCTTCAGGTAAATAGATTTCTAGAAACTAGATAGTGCTTGTTTTTTCTACTGCATGTCAGCAAGGAAGAGTCTGTGTGATAGGTAGTTTCCTGTGTTCTTAACACTTCATAAGAAATGGGGAAACATCTCACATGTATCTGAACTACTCATATGATAACTTGGTATTTGTATATTTATACAAAGTGAATAGCATGCAATTATTATAATGTGAACTGTAGCTTATTAACAAGTTTTGCCACTGTTAGCACAGAACATATGCAAACTGAATCATTGTTCTGCTTGCTTCTAAAGAGTGGCAGGTAAAATCACTCATGATACTCGCATGTTTATTTTTACTTTTATTTTTGCAGATATTGCCGACCATTGAGAAGAGTGACCTTGGATGTGGGGCTGGAGGAGGAAGCAATAACATTGGTGTATTTTCCCAAGCTGGTCTTACTTTTATAACGAATGCAAATGCAAAAGCAGCTGAAATAACTGGTAAAGACGACTGCAAAATTTTTAGCTGAACAAGGCAAAACAAAGCAGATTTAACTGAGACATAAAATGTATTCTTGTGTTTTTAAGGAGTCTAAAAACTCTGACATTTCTGAAATCTTAAATCGAACAATGTACTCACAAAATCATTTCACACAGTTCCACCCCAGAACACATACTTGCAGATACACTAAATCACTGCTACAGTCAAGATCTACATTTCATTAAAAATACGTAATACATACTCTCTTTCATATATATATAAATATATATATATATATGTGTGTGTGTGTGTGTATGTGTGAGTGCCTATATATATATATATATATATATATATATATATATATATATATATATATATATATATATATATATATATATATGTGTGTGTGTGCATGCATGTGTTTGCATGTCTAGATATATATATATATATATATACATGCACACACACACACATATACATATATATTTATATACACGCTAGGACTTCTCTACAGAAATAAAAAATTCCTAACCCCTGAATCTAAAACTTCAATCGCACATGCTTATCTTTTGCCATGCTTAACATACTGCTCCCAAATACTCACAAATCTTAACTCCATCTTACTTAGCAAACTCGAATCAACCTATCACAAAAATAGCTGGATTTGCTGCACAACAAACCTACAAATCTCACCAGTGTATCTCTCTCAAACATCTAAACTGGCTCGAACTACCACATCTCCTACTCCTCTCTCAGCTCCAAATTATATACTCCATTATTTATTCACTATCCTACTGTCCAGCAGTGGCAGCTGGTGACTTCAAATCATAGGGGGGCTGCAGGAGACAGCGGGATGGGTGTGGCCAACAAGATGGGGTGTGGCCAACAATACGGGGTGTGGCCAACAAGACGGGGAGTGGCCAACAAGACGGGGTGGCTATGGTGCAATGGGATCAATGCTTCACATACTTATTTACATGAAATAAATGCTCAGTCAGTATGGCACATGCTGAATAGTCTACACAGCACACATTGTTACATACACACATTGGTTTGAACACTTACCTCTGCGGTATACTGCAAACAGTAGTTCATACTCACGTTTCTGCACCTGAGGAGAAGCTGTTGTGCACCTTAGAAGCTGTGGTCTGGAACACACATCAGGTCATACTGGATTTCTCCCAACTCCTTTTTCATGGAGGCTCAAAAGGGACAGTTTTAAGTTTCCCAAAGCAAATAATATTCACATGACCCCCAGCTGGTTCCAAATAGGTGCTTGCAGTCTTGTTCCAGTTAGGGGTTTGCCATATCAGATCTGTTTCCATTGGTTCCTGTCCTCTGCATCTTGCTCTGTCACCACATCACTTCCTCTACCACATCCATAAATCTAATTACAAGTCCTTCCTCTTTTCTTCCCTGGCAGCTCCATCCTTAGCATCCTTCTCCCAATATACCTAGTAGCATCCCTCAGCACATGTCCAAATCACACAACCTTTGGGCATGCCTTCCCCTTCTTCTAGAGCCAACAGTAGCCTCCCCCCAATTTCTGCCTTCCCCCTCTTCTAGAGCCAACAGTAGCCCCCCCCCCCCAATTTCTGTCAGCACCCTTTTGGTAAAGAGTAGTACTGGTGGTGGTGATTGTTAACTTGGGCCTCGACCAATCCTGTATCAAAATCTGTATTGTCCCACAAAATTTTGTCAGGAGGTTATATGTGGTGATGCCCAGGCTTCCTGACATAACCCTCCCCATTTATCCGGGCTTGGGACCAGCACGAAGAAATGCACTGGCTTGTGCATCCCCAGTGGCTGGGTTACATAAGTGCTTGTAGTACTAGTATAGTACCAAATAAGTGCCTCTTGTGTTCTTCTGTATGGTGTTCCGTTACTTATAGATAAAGTCCATTCGTCTCTCTTTATTTTGTGCAAAATAATCAATAACTCTCTGGTTGAAGTTGGGTATACTCCGCATTAACTCCTTTCCTATGGAAAGCATAGCCAATGCATTCAATCTGTCTTGCCCCATTGTAGAACGAAGAAATGTTTTAATCCTTTTCAGTTTTGAGAAACACCTTTCTGCCTCAGCAGTTGACATTGGTGTGGTGGCTATAATTAACAACACTTTGTAAGTCTGTGAAAACACACGGGTTAAGGAGTTGTCCAACAAGAATTGTAACATCTTGACTGCACTGCCAGCTGCTTTAAAGTCTTCATGTTGATACACCACTCCAAGTTCTGTTCTAAGTGGTCCCCTCATCAGGAATGGATAGCTGTCCATTGTTCCTGTGAACAGATTTTCTGGAAACTCTCTTATGTATGTTGAAAACTTTCCAGGCAGAAGTAACTGAGAAGCTTGAAGATGGCCAGTTTGTTGAAATCGTGATGTTGCCTGGAACCTTATGACATCACACACTTCCTTTGCAGCAATTGACAAGGTCTCATGCAGTGGTTGGGAAGCTGATGGCCCTCGTCTACATTTTGACGAGATGTTCTCTGTATGTAGGTACTGTTCTGCAATACCATCGATACCCGATCTGACACTGTCAATTGCATCCAAAAATGTATGAACATCCTTTTCAACAGCAGTTGCATCTGTGGTACGACACTGAAGTTGCCTGTACAGAACATCAACATGGGGCATTATACAATGGAAGACAGCAAGCCAAAATTTAAATTGGTCATTTTCAAGTGATTGCAGTAGCCCATTTGCTTCCAGTACAGTTGCTGCACCAGATGTAGGATTCCTGCACAAATAATCAAAGCACTCTTCCAGCGACTCCAAGTTCTCGTACACTGCATTTACAGTACGGATGTTAAAATTCCACCGTGTTCCTGACACTCTTGGCATGCGTCGTGATACTATATTATCCAGAGCAGCTTGTCTTTGAGCTGAACAACTGAAAAAGGCTGGAATTCCACCAAGTGTGGAAAAAAATATCCTTGCTTCAGTGTTCTGTTGTGCGGCTCTTTGCATTACCAGATTAAGTTGGTGGGCATAGCAGTGTACATAGTAGGCATATTTAAACTTTTCTCTTATGATGGCCTGGACCCCATGCTGAATACCACTCATAACCGATGCACCATCATAACTCTGAGCAATCACTTTTTCATGCTGGTCTCCCACTACTTCCTTCAACTGTTGTTCTATCACAACAGCAATATGTTGTGCTGTCTGTCCAAGTGGTGTAAAGTATCCCCAAAAACGTTCCACCACCTGTCCATTGACAATGTAACGGAACACAATAGCTATTTGCCACGTCGCAGCAAAATCAGTGGTTTCATCTGCAATTACCGCTATAAATTTTGCAGTACGAATCTCTTTTTTTTTTATTTATTCTCTGCATACTGTTAGCATGCAGTCCAGGAGTTCATTTTGAATAGTTTTTGATGTTCCTTTGAAAACAGTTGAAGCTGTCATGTGGTCTGACAACTTCTTATCAAACTGGCTGACTAATTCTACTATTGCCCGGAAGTTTCCTGGATTCCTTGACTCTTCAGACTCATCATGACCTCTGAAAGCTAGTTCTTGTGCACCACACGTCTTCATGCATTCTATTAAAATAGACAGAACATGACGGTTGTCATCCACTTTCTTGTTGTGTCTTTCTACTGATAACTGGTATCCACTACTTAACTGAGACCTGATATCCACAGTTCCCAACACTGCTAGACTCATTTCGTTGTCTAGATGTTTAGCAGACACTTCATGCCTTCTGGACTTTTCTTCCAGTCTCTTCAGGTCATCCATACCCTTTGATGTCCAGGCTTCCTCTCCACCAAGTAACAAACATGGGAAGCAGTACAAGCTGTTTGTTTCCTCGCAACCACAGATCCAGGTGTGTTTGTCATACACTGACCTGTTGAAGCTGCGTGTGTATGTTCTTGACCTACTTGTACCTGCAGACTCTATCTTCAAATCAGGTGTGGGTCTTCCAGTCCTCTTGATTCTTAACTTCTCATTAAGAGTCAACTCTTTAAAATTAATAGATTTCAGATAGGCCACTGTAACACTCTGCTCACTCTGTTCACTCATTCTGGTTATTGTAGTCGAGTTGTTGCAACTCTGAAATGAAGATATTGCAGAAATGATTTAAGTGCCACTGTTTTATACATGTAATGATTTACAGCTTCAGAAACAGCACTCATTTCATTGACATTCATTGACAGTGCCACAGCCATGATCTACCAACTATCTGGCTTGGCCTTGCCAGGATTAAAGACTATTAATGCATTTGTGATGCACACACTGTCACAGCTTACATTGTCTTTGCAGGACTAACAGGGGCAGTCATTCCATTGCCTCCACTATACTTTCTGCTTTGATCCTTCCAGCATTAAAATATATCTGCTGCACAGAGACTGTAGTCCCACAGCCTGTATGCATATTGCTTACTCCCTCAGAGTTTTGCAAAGCCAGAATTACAACACTAAATGGTTATTTAGTTCCAACACTGGCGACATGAAAGTCCCCCATCCCAACAGCCTACCAAAAGTACCTGGCTCAAAAACCTCTGAAATCAGAAAGCAAACAGTAATGAACTGCAAATGGCTGCATTAATTTAGCCCATTGCACAGAAATGGTAGTTACAGGCTTGCCCAACAGTAGACTTTACCCAAACAGTCATCTTGCACAGCCATAACTGACAGTAAACAAGGGCAGTCACCTCAATGAATTCACAAACACCCCCCCTCCCATTACCTAATGAAGTAGCTGCTTTTTACAAACTCACTATCACAGCTTGTGTGCATCAGCCAAGTACACATTTAATTTTAAAATGAATTTTACTTACCAGACTTTCTACAATAAAACATGGTAAATTCCTTGACCCCCCCACCACCACACATACAAACCACTCAGATTTCAGAGCTTCAGCTCGATCTTACTTGAGTGAAACAGACATTACTGTTGAAAATGTAGACAGAACTGCAGCTATTCACACAAGCATTGCCCCCAGCCCAACTCCCTACCCAGAGAAACTGCTTTCAGCCTACAGTGTTTAAGCGAAATAAATCACCATGGCTGCATTTCTTTCACATCACAATAGCCAAGAACTTGCACATAATCTTACTTTATTTGCTGGTGTGCGTGTAAACTACAGGCCATTTCATTTCAGAGACCCCCCCCCAGGCTATTTCTGACAAAAATGATCTAAAATGCCCCAACCTCCCGAAAGAAAGACTACTAAAAATGGCCAAAAATATCACACTGTATTATGTTATGTAACCACCATAGTCATGTACAAGCTTCACATGCAGTAGTTTCCTTATTTGTATGCACAATATCTTTTAATTTTATTTTCCAGAAAAGGAGGATGCATACAGAGTACCAGTCCCAGACCAATACACATTTCCATTTCACATGTACTGATTCTGAAGTATTCAAGTACCACATATACCGATTTAAAACACAAGGCATGTGTAGTACACTGCCTGCTTATTTTTAGATTATTCTAATGCAAGCATTCTACCCTAATTGAAAATGTTATGTTTTTCATTTTCTTATAATTATAGCTACTCTCAGACAATATAGAAGTGCAGTAGTAGTGCTAATGACCCACCCCCTAAAAAATAATTATTTACACTCAAGACGTCTTGTTCTGGGAAAATGTTAAGAGTACAACAAAGAAAAATATAACACTACAGTGCAAGTTTGTTAAGAGGGAAGCACATCAGCTAACTTAGATAAATGTGTCACTGGACTGCTTGCTGTTGCCAAGTTAACCACTGAATATGATCACAAGTACACTAAAACAAACACATGAAACATTAATCCTCAGGGCCTCAGGGCAGGGTAAACACCTGGACTGCCATAAACCCATAAAAGTCAGCAGTTTCTGCATGTTGTAACTACCAATCTATTCAGCCTGTAGACACTCAGTGTCCAACTTCATTTGAGTGTGAAATAATTTTATAACTTAAAGCCATTTACTATGTGCTGTAACTACCAAGCTGTTTAGCCTGTAGACACTCGGTCTCCCAACTTCATTTAAGAGTGTGAATTTTTTATAACTTAAAGCCATTTACTTTGTGCTGCTATTTTTGGGGAGGGAATAGAATTCCTAGCCTTCTGATCTTCCAGAATCTAATAAGGGTTATTCTGCTCTTAAGTTAAAAGAGTCTCTCCACACTGTATAATTACTTATCTCTTGTGTATAATTAATCTGCATCCTTTCTGTAAAGTTGGTGCAATCTGAAGTGGGTCTTGGGGGAGGGCCAAATGAATGTTTAACTACCTCAGACAGTATTGTTTTGCCAGGTGTAGCCTGAAGCCAGTATGATTCACTGGAGTGTATTAATCCATTGCATTAGTTAATCATTAAAATGTGTTCATTTCCAAGACATTAGCTTAAAATATTATTCTTACAGGAAAAAGTACATTTGCTAGCATTCTTTCACTATGCTCAAAACACAAAAGCTGGTATTTTAAAATACACTGCTTCCCTGTTTGCCAACAAGCTCACTATGAGAGTCCAATCAAAACAAAAATGAAGTGGTAAAGAAAACAATATTTCAATGCCTTGGCTACATGACAGCTTGCTTAATATCTAGATGGGAAGCAAAGGCCGTGAAGAATCAAAAAATAAATTACTTTTAAATACATTACTGGAGTGGAATGCCAGTCAAAATAAAGTATATAAAAAGACAAGCAGCCAACAAAATGCATTTTCTGAATACACAAAAAAACAGTATAAAAATGACAGAAAACCAGAACATTCTGCAAAAGGACAGATTAAAAGCCATGACTGTACTTGTGTCTACCTTGGATACTCTTTAAGTGCTCCTTGCCTGGACACATCTACCTTGGAGGGATACTCTAAACCTGAACACATCTAAAGTCACTAGATGGGGGAGTAGGGGTACAAGTATGTCACAATTTGAAACGTCTCTGGCTGATGGCTCCGAGCCCATGACACATTTCATATACTCAACCTCAGAGCAAGAAATCTGGATAAGGCCATAAATAAAAAATAGGACAAAGGTCAAAATACAGAATTTTTAAATGCTGCTCTTACAAACTTAGAAAGTTCAGTAGGTCTTGCATCAGTATGACTTGGGTATGAAATCTGAAACTCAAAAACACCTGTCAGTGAACTTAACTTAGCATACTAACCTCCTATGATATAATAAGCATAAAACAAAATGCAGCAAATATATGGAGCACAAAATGAACATGACAGGAGAAAGAGTAGCAAATGGGCTTTTCATTTAATGCACAGTAGTCCAGAGACAACACTACTAACTTCTCAATGCCAAAGACCAAATGCAGAAAGACCATCATTAAAAATCTAAGTTTTAACCTGGCTGTAGCACAAAATACTGAATGTCAGTCTGTAAACATGCTAAAACACTTGATATCATCAACATCAGTCCAATTTACCTCAGCAAAAATGCTTTTTTTTTCTTCTCCGCCTCATTTATCTAAAATAGATATATTTTTCAGAGAATACATAGCACTGCACAGATGGGCTTTATATAAATGTTGATAATGATATCAGTACATTTTCATTACTTATGATGCAATAAAAAGTATAAATTATAGGACTTGAACTGTGATATTAGCACAACGAAAGACTGATGCATTATTAATAATAGAAATGGCTGTAAGGGCAATAAGGACCATATGTTGTGATGGGTCCTGTGGGTAAATACACTTAGTCTGACTGTAACTTTACATTAAGCCAGCCTAACTATTATCTAACAAGCAAAGCAATACTTATAAATTTAAGTAGAAAACTAAAACTAACCCCTTACAATCTAGCTCTAGTAATAATCACTCAAACTTTAAAAGTAGCATTAAAAAAAAAAACTCTATTCACTGACCTGTAAAAAGATAATTCATAATAGGTGCCACCTACAAGACACATCAGTGAATGAAAAAAAAATGCAAACTAACTATCCTACCACCTATTAATGCAATCAGTACCCCTTTGTTTGAGGCTGTTCTTCAGTGATCTCCGCTAGGAATATATAACAGTTAACTGCATTTTCTACATATACTAATATATCAGAGAGTTGGGCAGTAACAGTCCATACCGGTGTTTCTCAAACTTTTCTGATCGTGGCCCACTTGAATAAAGCATATAACTCAGTGGCCAACAAGCCTCTTCCATAAACCACATGACATCACATATCCAGGTATACACAAGCACCAAAATGAAACATTTCCCAAACACTGACACAGTAATGAATAATTTTCCCCAGTAACCCGTTCATTAGTTTGTATTGTGTATGCACAAGCACTGAAATGACACATTTTGCCCAGTGGTCGCTTCAGCTGTCTGACCATGTATGCACAAGCACTTCCCTGATACACGAATGAATTTCCCCAAGCAAAATCTTCATTACTATATCCAGGTATACACAAGCACCAAAATTAAACACTTCAGATAGTAACAGTAATTTTCCCCAAGTAACCCTTCATTAGTTTGTACTCTGTATGCACAAGCACTAAAATGACACAATAAATTATTTTGCACAGTTTTCACTTCAGCAGTCTGACCATGTAAGCACAAGCACTTCCCTGATACAAATTCCCTATGCAAAATCTTCATTACTATGTCCAGGTATACACAAGCACTGAAATGAAACATTTCCCTAAAAGAAAAAAGACCCCTTCAGTAAAATGTCCATAGCCCAGAAAGATGAATGCTGTGCTTCTTATAGTCCAAAGAAACTGTGGAAAGCCCCACTAAGATGGCTGTATCTTGCAGTAGTAAACATATTCACAGTGCAAGTAAGCTTAACTATTGCTGTAATTTGCTTAACAGTAAATGACAGGCATTCTCATGACTGATAAGTGCTTTCTGACTGCACCAACATTCTGAGATCGGAGGGAGGTTTTCAAATGAGGCTGGATTCTAACTAGACACAAATGCAGAAATTGATGAATATAGCAGTTGTGATAATCCAGATTTCCAGTAGGAGTGATTTTATTATTCTGCTATTCATCTATTAAGCACCCAGGTTCTGACATCCCATTTGCAAAACCATCAGCTGCACATGAATTAATTATTTAGTAATTATGATCCCTGTACATACATATGTTTCTAATCATGACAATTCTGCATAAAACATTAGCTTCTGATACTTTGCATATAGGTTACTGAGCTCAGCATGTAGACAGACATAAGTGATGTCTTTAAAGATGTTAGAAATTCATGGTAATAAAAATGTATAGTAATGCAAGATATAGAGAAGAGTGGGGATACACAGCTAGCATAGTCTGATAGCAAGCAAACACACACACAATAGTTTTAGTGTCAAACTATAACATTCAAAAAAGAAAAAAGGCTGTCCAACTTAATGGAATACACAGGGTGCAATTGGGGGGTAAGGACTTGGACCTGAAATGTCGCTTTTTCACTTATCCAACTGGCCTACTGCATATGACACTGGCATCACAATCCTTACCACCATGTATCCTTTTTATGTAGCAAAATATTTAGTTTCAGACATTTGTCTTATACAGAGTTGCATGGGATGTCACAGCACATACCAGTAAGCAACTACACATACGCCACAACAAGATATCAACACTGATATATTCTGGTTACGGTTAAAGCCCCCCCCCCCAACCCCCATTTCATCTATTAACATGTCTTTACAATGTGGGTAGACAGACCCAATTAAAAACCCTTCAGGACAAAAGAAGATATGCAAACTCTGCATAAAAGTCATCCTAGCCAGGAATCAAACCAGAGAAAATGAAACACTATATGGCAACATTGACAACCACAGCACAAAGTTCACACAGCTGAGCATCATTAAAATATCCCTGATTGAGAACACTTGTGCTGTTTACTGATCTTAGTCTGCACTGTCCAGCCATAAAATCACTGACTTTGAGGAATGGGAAAACATTTTAAAAGAAAAACCTGGGATGTTTTACAATTATGTTATGCAAGAGTCTATATCACTTTATCAAAGGTTCACTTCTGCGAACCACTGTTCGTCAAACCAAACACAGCAAACTTTCACGTCAAAAAATAACTTACCCAGGCAAAGGAACAAGTTGCCCAGCATTCTGTCACACAGCACAGTATTTCAAACCCACCCAGGTGGGGGGCTGCACCCCCCATACCCCCTAACTATACATACCAACTCCTAGATCAAATTTCCAAATGATGGAGAACTTGTTCCATTCCCCGAGTAGGTCATTCACTGAAGTGAACGTTTGCTGTATTTAGTTCGATGACCAGTGGTTCGTGGCAGTGAACCTTCGATAAAGTGATATAGACCCATTACACAATACATTCACTGACTTGATTACTATCCTGCAATTTGTCTAAACAACCTTAAAAACTGGATGGAAGAAGCATCAATGGCCCAGAGGATTTGCCTTGCAGCAGTTAACATGACAAAGAGGAGGTGGTGGTTGGGAGGAATTGGTTAAGTCAGTTAGGTTGCAGCCAGGATAAATTAGGGATGGGGAAAATCTGAGAAGGTAGCTGGGTGCTGCGTTAGGGATTAAAAGTAGGGGAATAGGCTGGTTTAGACCCCAGCAATGGAAGTGGAGTCAACTCAACACAGAGGACAATAGAAAAAGCAGAAGAAACACTGGAACAAACAGGAGAAGTAGTAGAGAAAAGAGTTACAGGAAACAATAAAGAACTTGTATCACTGATTTCACAAACAAATTTTAAAAGCATCTAATGATCTAAATAACACTAAATTATGACAAACATTTCAGTTTCAGACTTTATATCCTTCAGAAAATACATAATAATGTAAAGCATGGCATTCTATCAACTTTGTAAGTTTATATGTACAATATTTAAAATCTGACCCTATTTTGGGGCATTTGTCCCCCATTACTTCTGGCTTTGTCCAGATTTCTTGCTCCGAGACATTGATAAGTATGATCATGATACCACACCAAAGATATCCTGCGTGAGTGCAATGTAATATCCCCTTAATTGTTTTACTAAAGCACCATATATGACCTGTTCTCCTTTGCTCATGAATTGTCTCAATTCTCATCCATCCATAACCTGACTACCTACACTCATGTTTGTTCACACCTTAATTTATACTATGGGGGGGGGATTTCTCCTGGACAATCAGGGAACTTCCCCTACTTGTTAGGAGAGTGCTAGTTCTGTTGCTAGCACGCTGCCAGCTGAGACAGCAGCACTCAAGGAGATCCAAGAAGGCAGATAGCACAGAGGTGAATGCCAGTGCAGTGTTTGAATCTCTACAATATTCTGAGGTGCTGTTTCAGCATAATTTGTTTGTTTAAATGGAAGTAAACATTCAAAATGATGGATGTGTTATTACACCTCCAGTCTGTAGGGTTACAGGATAATACTTTGGGTGAAGAGACGTTGCAGAGCAAGACAGAGAGTGAAAAAGATGTTTCATGGGGTGAAATTATGGACAAAATTTAATAGAAGGAATCAGAAGTTATTTTGGAAGAAGATTGTCAGCCAAAGGAATCATGCTGAGATTGTTAAAGAAACAGCAGAGAAAGTGATGAGAGATGAACAGAGGAAATAAAATGTCAACGATCAAAGGAAATGTAGTATGGGTCTTTCCTGTACCAGTCCACAAATCATATAAGAGGAAATAAAATGTCAACAATCAAAGGAAATGTATGGGTCTTTCCTGTACCAGTCCACAAATCATGTTAAGAAATACTGAATAAATAAGTAAGGTGAAGAGGCACAAAATTCTGTCCAAAGCAGGTTGCTGGTGGTTAAGCTATCGGAAACCCACCTTCTGTCACTGTTACATGTTAAGTAAGACAGTAAGGATTCACTAGGTGGGGGGGGGGGGGGTACCAGTCATGTCAAAATTCAAGGCAAAAATCAGGTAATGAATTGACTACTGAATATTATCCTGCTCCTACCTCAACATCTTAGAGCAAGGAATCTGGACAAAGCTATCAATAATGGGGACAAGGGCCAAAAATAGGAACACTTTTTAAACACTGATCATACAAACTTAGAAAATTGACAGGATAACAGGTTCTGCATTAGAATGAATTTTTCAGAAGGGTATGGAGTCAGAAACTCAATTTTCTAACTTCAACCCCAGTGATTTGCCAACGATTTTCCAGAAAACCACAACTTTGAGAAACAGAACAAAAATATGAGGCAAAAATCTGAACATTCTGCGATAATCTGTACAGTTGAGGTACGCCTGTAGTTTGTTATAATGACCTGTTTCTGACCAGCAGTGCTCCCCATGAGATTAGACAACCTGAACAGTTATTTAAATGGGCAAAGATCTACTCACACTTTATCTACAATTTTCTCCTGAAATCGTGTATCTTTGTTAAAACAGGACCGCGTTCCATTGTTAAAGATAATGTACAGTACAAAGTCAAAGACAATAAAAATGCTTCCGGAAAACTTTCATGAACTTAGACAACCTTAGCTGTGAATAAATAACTAACTCACCTGTTGTCATTGATTCCAATCCACTGCACTGATTCAAGCAGCAATAATAATAAATCCACCAGACCACCACAAACTGACTAGTCTAAAATTTTGCTGTAAGCCTGTAACTGTTGTTGAGCCAAAAAAAAAAAAAAAAAATGTTTTAAGTTTTATAAAACTAAACACACGGAAAAAAAGATCACTGGTCCATCCAACGCCGAAAACCGACTGACTGATTCTCGCTCTTTTCCCAGCACATAAAGCCCGGGAAGAGAGCGACAACCAATCAGTAGCATTTGCCCAGCAAGCACGTCATGATGTGCCTGCGGACGTCGCAGTCTGAGCCCCTTCCATATCTATGTGGTTTGTGAGTCAACCGCATAGATTTCTGGGAAGTTCTGGGCATCAGAATGATGCCTCCTTAGCTTCTCCGGGCTGCAATGAAAACATTGCAGCAACCCAGCAAGAATTTAGGGGAAAAAAAACGCTGTTGCGATTGAAGTGCGCAATGCGCATGCGCGTAATTTCGAGTCGCGGACTCAAAATTTAAGTTTATAAACTGTACAAAAACAGATTTTTTCTTTTTTTACATAAAAAAACTAAATAAACTACTCAGCTGTCTAGCTGAGGGGGCTGCAGTCCGGCAGCCCGATGCCACGAGCCGCCCCTGCTGTCCAGCACTAGGCGCCATAATCTCCCACTATGCCCCATCCAGGCTACTCAGGAGCTCCACCCAACACAAATTTACAAACCCAGGTCCAAAATAGGAGCCATTACATACAGCTACCATCCCTCTATTGCATGGAACAAACTCTCGCAAGAAGTTAGATCACTTTCACATCCTAAAGTATTCAAAGTAGCCACTAAAGAGTACTTAAAAAGTAACTGTATTTGTACCTGTTCTCAGCATCCTTGAATATACCTTCACTAAATAACAAACCTAACTTCCTCTGTCTTACCATCATTTCTTCTCCTCTATACCAAAACATTTACAACTTAAACTAGTCTACTTCATCATTTTTTACCCAACACTATCTCCTTTCCTTCTGCTGCAGTATTCTTCATAACATTTTTATAGATAATTGTAACTGCAAATATATGATAACTGTTCTACAAGTTTTATTATGAATGATTATAATGTTAACTGTGTTTGTAACGGTTATATATTTTTTGTTATCTATGTTTTGGAACTTTTCTCTCCGGGCCCCTGCTGAAAAAGGGCTTTTGCTCAGTCAGACAATCCCGGTAAACAAATGTAAAATAAATAAATAAGTGTGTGTGTGTGTGTGTGTGTGTGTGTGTGTGTGTGTATATATATATATATATATATATATATATATATATATATATATATATATATATATATATATATATAGATATCTATACATATATATATATATATATATATATATATATATAAAGAGAAATCTATGTAATAAAACAACAGAAAGCTCATTTCTGACTATTAGAGTAAAACTCCATTGTCAGGAATGTGTTATGCTAGGTGTGTGTGTGTGTGTGTGTGTGTGTGTGTGTTTCTTTCGGCTTTTCCCGGTTAGGGGTCGCCACAGCGGAACTCCAGTCCGCTAATGATTGGCAGTAGATTTTGATGTGCTGGCTTGCCGGGCCTAATGCACAACCTTCAATGAAGGAATGCCCATTCACGCATGAGCCACACAGAAGACGCTCTAACTGAGAATCGAATGGGCAACGTCTAACTGTGAGGCGACGACACTACTTATGCTAGGTACAGCTGAATAATCCAGAAACCGAACATATAGAAGTATATGAAGAAACTTCAACTGGTGTCACACTTACATCATCACTGTTAGTGTGGTTTCTAGTTGGGCACTGGCAGTGATTCCCCATGTGCGGTATTTTCCCTTTTTTTTTCCACAGCTGTACAATAGGGAAGTTTAGTATAATTAAGGGGGGGGGTATGAGGACAAAGCCCCCCACATGGGGTGCTGGGGAGCTTGTCCTCTACAAAAATCTTTTTTTTTTTTTGAGCCATATTCCCTGAGGCAATTCTGATTGTATATTTTTAATAATTTTCAAGTCAATTAACTTGTGTTAAAATAATTGGCTTTTCAACCATTTTGACTGTCTGATTTGTGTTTTATCAAAGTAATCATTCAACCAATTGCCTTATAATTATATCACTTGGACCATATATAGGTCATATATGCAAGTAAGATCCAGCATTTTTACATGAAGTTATGGGTTAACCATACATGAAATTTATTTTCAGTAATAGTAATTCTTTGAAGAAAACCATTGAACATTTCATCTAACAATAATTTTTATATGCTTTACAAACAACAAAAACAATAGTAAAAATAAAAATGCATTTGACACCAAAATAATATAAACATCATGGTAATGCAGGGTGACATCTACTGGAGTGAAATAATGTTACATCAAAATAAAATAATATCCGTAATACTTTATTTTAATCTTGGATATAAAATTATGCCTAAAATAATTATCCATTTTCTTTCTTTGTGGTCAAGACAACATTATCAAATTTATTAGTGACACTCTGCCAATAAATGTGAATATAGCATCAAGGTGTTAACTTTTATGTCTCACCAAGATACTTATATTCCTATTACAGCTAGATAAGTAAGATGAAGTGAAATTCTTTGTTTAAAGCAAGGAGAAGTCTCTCTCCAACATTAAATGCACTACATCTATACACATAACTAAAATGATGATCTCGTCCACTGGAAATGTAATTAAGTGTTGAATTTCAAAAATTAAGTATGTATTTCTGGATGAAAAAGTTTTGGCTTTAAGTACATAAACACAAAGCATGCCTTAGGCGTAGGTCTTAAAAATTGTTGTACCTCCCTATGCCTATAGGGATTTTAATAACCAAAGAGCATCTGACAGAAAATTTTACACTTCTTATACATAGAAGAATGCTGATTAGTTAATAAACAACCAAAATGATCCATTTTAAGATTGGACAGAATCAATTTATCACATTTTCAATTTAAGGAATGTTGCTATCAAAAGTAGTAACCAAACAGAGTGTGTGTGTGTGTGTATGTGTGTATGTGTTTTCTTGCGTATAGCCATTTTCCTTTAGTCTGTACTTAATAATTCAGATCTAGAATGTTTCTAGGCACTAGTACAGACTTCAAAGATTTTTCTAGACAATAACATCTCTGTAAAAATCTTTCCTAAAGTTTTGAAGTTTCTTGTTCAGCTTTATCCATATCACTACATATCTGTCTAACTCTTAAAAACTGTGAATATGCAATATTGTCTATGATAACTTTTGGATGGCAATTAGAAGCTAATAAGATATTTTTGAGAAAGGTTTACGATATAAAGTTGTTTTAATGTTATGAAGATATGATGCCTGAAACTTAAATGTGTGTCATTTAGTGACTTTATAGGAGAGTAGTACATTAACATTCCCAGTGGGCCTTTTTAAGCCTACTCATACTTCCAAAGTATTAACTCCTGTACCTTGTGTCTGTGAAGTAAACACCTTAACCATTCTGCCACGCCTTAATCCTTAATGATTTGTCAGAAGGCCACAACATTTATGAGGAACAGCCCAGACCATGAGGATGAATCTGGACATTCTAGGAAATTCCAGACAGTTGACAGGCATACCCAACCCCTTAAGAAAAATCCTTTTCTAACAGTCCCATTAATCAAGATATTTGGATGCAGAACACACATACAAAATATACACATTACATTAAAACTATCCTTTAACTTATCCCTAATCAGTAAACACTTCTATATACACACATACTCTCACACTCTAACCCACAAACACAGCTGTAAAAATATCCCCTTACCTAACTCCAACACTAATCCCAACTCGCAAACATACATACTCCCTACCCAGATACACCCACTTTCCTTTTTCGGCAACAGGGAGATTCCACTAAATGGATGTTTTAATAAGTGAATATTTTGCAGAAAGAACCACAGCTCATGTTGTCATCAAAAGGAACAGTCAATAACATTAACTGCATATACATATATATATATATATATATATATATATATATATATATATATATATATATATATTCACTTCATAACACTGAAAACTCAAAACACTGAAAATGAGAAAACTTCATAATATAGAAGACCAAAACACTGAAACTTCAAAACATTGAAAACTCAAAACACTGAAACTGAAAACACATATACATATACTGAGTTTAAACAACATAAATCATAGCACTTTCCACCAAGGTTAGCCTTTCTGAAAGAACTAGGGAAGATTTTATAGGTTTAATTTAAAACCTCATCTTTGAAAAAGGTGTATGGAGAAAAGGAGGGATGCCTGATTGATTCACTGGAATTTGCTAAGCAGGGGGGCAAGCCCCCTGAACCCCCCCCCACACCCCCTGCTACTTAAATATGTCAACTCCAAGATTGCACTTGGTGGAAAGTGGTATCATATATGTTGCTTAAACTCAGTATATGTATGATATGTGTTTTCAGTGTTTTGAGCTTTCAAGATTTTGAAGTTTCAGTGTTTTGAAGTGAATCCATACATATATATGTATATATACATATATATATATATATATATATATATATATTTTTTTTTTCACTTTATAATCTCGAAATACTGAAATCTCAAATTTCAGTACCTCGAGACCATAAAGTCAAATCTTCAGAATAGCGACAGTGCATAATCGCACATCCAACTAAGTCAAATTTTGCAGTTATGGCTTTACGTTACGTGACGTTTAGTGTATTGTGTGGATGGTGTCCAGTGTAGTGTGTGGATTTAGGTGGAATTTAAGGTGAGTGAGTGTTTTGCAAGGGTTTTGGGTAGGTGTTTGAGTGTGTGTGTGAGTGTTTTTGTAAGTTGTACGTGTAGGTTAGGGTAGACAGGTAAAAGTATGAATGTTTAAGTGT
Source organism: Protopterus annectens (assembly GCF_019279795.1). Classification (NCBI taxonomy): domain Eukaryota; kingdom Metazoa; phylum Chordata; order Ceratodontiformes; family Protopteridae; genus Protopterus; species Protopterus annectens. Next base: position 383,115,147 of record NC_056750.1, read on the forward strand.
TGGATGTGGTGGTGTTTGTATATGTGTGGTATGTGTGTGTGTGTGTGTGTGAGAGTGAGTGTGTGTGTGAGGGACTGTAGAATGTCTGGGTGTGAGTTTATTGTCTTTTTCTGTCTGTACAATCTTGGAGTTAGTATATATAGGTAGGGGGTGTGGGGGCATAAGGGGGCTTGCCCCCCTGCTTATATGTAGTGTAGGTTTGTTGAGTTGTGTTTGTGTGTGTTTTGTTTGTTTATTTGTTGTAGTGTGGGTAGGATGGTGTATGTGTTGTTGTGTTGTGTGGTGTATAATGTATTTATGTTTGCGAGTTTGTGTTTCACGGTTTTGGGGTTTCAGGATTTTAAACGTTCGACTTTATGGTCTCGAGATACTGAAATTCGAGATTTCAGTATTTTGAAATTATAAAATGGAACCCCATATATATATATATATATATATATATATATATATATATACATACATATATATATATATATATATATATATATATATATATATATATATATATATATATATATATAAGATGCTACTTTTGTCAAACAGCACTTTTGTTGAAATCTGTTTAGTCGACTCGGTTTAGTCAACTAAAATGATAGACACTTGTCAACAAAAGTATTATATTGGATGATTTTTGGGGTTGGATAATTTGCCATTTCCCTGAAACATTTGTGATAGTAGAGTTAGAATATATAAAGCAGATGGTGTGGGGGGCACAGCTCCCTACATGGGAGATGCAGTGGGGCTTACTCCCCTGCAAAAAAATTATGTTTTTTTTAATTTTGTTTTACAGTTTTTGCATGCACTGAGATTGTTGCTCTGCACAAGCTTAGTAGCGAAACAACATGCATAATGTCGATCACTTGGTGACGACATTATTCAATATTATTGCCATTTGATAAAGGTAAGTAAATCCATATATATATATATATATATATATATATATATATATATATATATATATATAAAAGCAATAATGCTGAGAGAGTATGTGCTGCTATAGAAATAATGTATGCCCAGTACAGAATGGGCTATCTGATAAATTGTTTTGTATTTATCTTTTAATATTAATATATACATTTTTATATTTTTGATGTAAAATAGTTCCTCATGCTAATGTTTCAAACTTTATGTAAATGCTGTTGGAGGAAGTATTTTGCATCCAAAATATAAATTATGCAAGTATTTAATGTCTGCACATTCAAGCACATACATACACACACACACACACACACACACATGCATATATATATTCAAAAACACAGAGTCAGACAGATCCATTGACATATACATAGAAACACACAGATATTCAGAAACACACACACACACACACACACACACACACACACACACACACACACACACACACACACACACACTGCTATTAACATTCGCTTTATTGATGAACACATTCACAGATGTCACCGTGGAGCAAATGAATGGAAAGAAAAAAAAAAAAGCAAAGAGTACAAGGCAATCATCTCCACTCCCCTTTACTGTTCCTTATTTTCCTGTATAGTCCTGCTACTCCACTGATTTTTTTTCTTCTTGTAAATCACTTTGGATTATAATTAGTCAATAATGTCAGAGATTAAAAGTTTCATAACTCTCATTTTCCAAGCAATCTATGCCACAGGGCTGCCTGTTGTAGTCATTGCCATCTCCCTGTCTTATGCTACTGGTGTCATTCTTGGGGATGTCCAATATATATCTGCCTGGGGGATAACCACTTTGCCAGGATGGCCTGCACCTATCATAGTACCTTTGTTTAGCAATATCAGCTTTCAGAAGCTTCCAACTTCACACACACTCACACACACACACACACATGCACACAAACACATAACAAAAAAAAACTGAATAACATAAAGGTATAGCTGCCCAATGATAGGGGCCTCAACAAAAAGGAGACTTGGTTCAAATCCATGGAGAGCATGCCAGCAGTGCAGGTTTTTGACATCTACTATGTGTTCAGGCCCACCTCACAAGATGAAGGCACTAAAGGTGTCAGTATCTCCATAACTGTAAAACAAAATGTCATCTCCAGGCTTGTTAGAAAGGATAACAACCTGCAACTGCTCCACATCCAACTTATCGTTTACAAAACCACTTATTACATCATAGCTAACTGTAGGAACCCATATATGTTCCTCTTGGCCCTGACCTCCTACCTGACTAGTACGCAGTCCCAATACTTTAAACCAAAGATCATTCTCCTAGGGGACTTCAACAACCTTTCCATCAGCTTTGAGAATTGTACATCCACTAACATGTCACCTAGAGATCTCTGGATTTCATAAACACAAATTCTCTTGACCAGTAAAGTAAGCACCCCAACTAGGGGAGACAAAATCCTGGACTTTATCCTCACCAATATGGGACAGCTCTGTCCCTTAGCAATTGTAATTTCCTTCGTCATCAAATCAGATCATAAATCACTCACATTCACAGTAAGACAAACTGGAAGCATCCTCAAATTCTTTGGTATTCAGAGATTATGGGACGATGAATCTATGAAAACTGAGTATTGTCCTCGATAAATTCAATGTCTCCCTCCAACCTGATGTCTCCACTGTATATGTGGAATCCTTTATCGCCAAATTCTATGCACATGTGAATGATTGCAAAGATTTATCTGACCCCCTTCGAAGCAAATACAATGTCAAATTAAAAAATAAATGTCATTATTGTAATCCAAACATAATCAGGCTCTACAATAAAATAAAAAACTCATTGCATACAAAAATAAAGGTAATTATCAAGATGTCAAAAATACTTTTGCTAAATTTAAAAAGGAAGTCTGTCCCTGATCGAGTCAAACAATGCTAGATACGAGGTAAAAATAGCTACCCAGGCAAAATACAACCAAAAAAACCTTCTTTGACTATGTTAGAAACCGCAGAAACAATGCCCAGCAGTGCACAGAGCTAATAGTAAATGGTAACACATACTCAGACCCTGAGAACATAGCTAGTCTACTAGCAGATAAATTTAGCTTTACCTTCACCCTCCCCTTACTTTTCTAGATTACATAAGATTACATACCAGCATCTATACTCTCCTCCTTGAATCTCCCTAAGGACAAACCTTCAAAGCACTTTCCAAAGCCAAGAACACTGCTTCTTTGGGGCTGGATAACATACTAGGATGCCTACTGACCAGCCTGAAATAGGACCTGTCAAATCCTCTACAGAGGCTATTGATTATCAGTCTCCAAACAGGCTTTTTGCTGGATGAATGGAGAACAGCAAATCTGCTTCACAAAGCTGGGCATCAATGGATCTGGGTGATTACACACCCAAAAGCATGACCAGCCTCGTGTGGAAGACTATGGAGAGGATCATTAATAAATAAGGACATAGATAACCTAAAAACCCTTTAACCATGAGAGTTTGGTTTTGTCAGGTGTAGATCCTGCCTGATTAATCATGTTTGACTCCTTTAAGGAGGTTATTAAAGCAATGGATGAGGGATAATCAGTACACACTACATATCTAGACCTGACAAATGTGTTTGGCACCATCCCATACTCTGATACTGTTGATAAACTGTCCCAGCTAAATGTTAATCCCTGTGTAATTGGTCAGATAACGAAGTGGCTGGTGGAGATATAAATTCTTGGTTAGACTGTTTGAGGAGCAGTTTTTCTTATGGAGATACAAATGCTAAAAGAGCGTTGAGTCATTACTGGCATGGAATGCAAGACATTGGTCATCACACAGGAGGCTGTAAAAGATCGAGTATAGGGATAGTGCTGCAAGCCTGTCTTGGTAGCTAAAGGTTTTTAGTACAGTTATTTTTCTGGACCACAGAAATGTTTCTGCCACACTATTCTGCTCTGATAGGATATAAGTAGCCTGGAGGAAAATTATGATTATGATGATTTGCAATTTCCAAGCTATCAAGGCAAGTCTGTATATGGGGTAAGTTCTGGTCCTCTCATTTTTTATGCTCCACATCACAGTGGTGCAGTCTATGGCTACAAACAATGATTCTGGAGTCCATTTATTGCCATAATGGCTAAGGTAGAAGATATATAGGTTCATAGGATGATATTAGGCTAACAGAGGCCCTTATAAGCCTAGCTAAGAATTTTGCCCATGTTCCCTCAAAGTCAGTACCTGTTTCCCTGTCCAGCAGAGACTCAGGTGGGACCCCAGGGGTGTATTTTCTGTTTCCCATCCAGTCTTAAAGAGGGCTGAGAGGTGCTCTGCTTGACATGGAGAGGGTGTCTATTTCACAGATGGGGAAGTCCTTGGGACACAAATCTATCCTGCCAGCAAGTTCTATTAATGTCACAGACCAGGTTAAGGCCTTGCATGTGGGTTGTGTGAGCGAAGCTTGCCTTATGGATATGCAGCAACTCCATCAAGGCTGGGTCTGAAATGGCCTTGTATGCCAGACACAGGTCACCTCTAATCAGTCTGTATGAGACTGAGTAGAAGGACAGTGATTTTAGCCTATCTATATAGGATAGTGGTTTGAGACCCTGGATTTTCCTGGTCAGGAACATCTGTGGTCTCTCCAACTGCTGCATATACTTGGCAAGGTACATGCCGAAGGGGGCATTGTATTTGATAATGGGTCTGATAAGGGAGAAGTACAGGGATGTTATGACCTCCTTGTTCCTGGTTCTGTCAGTGAGCCAGTTAGCTACCCATCTGGTAACTTATGGGTTGGTGCTTAACTGGGAGAGTTTATCTACTATGTCCAAATGGGGAATAGTGTCAAAGGCTTTGGCTAGGTCAAGGTAGATGGTATGCACCATCTTCCCCTCATTGGCTTTGGTGATTGTTTTGAAGAAGCCAGCCAAGTTTAACAGGAATGATCTCCCTTTGACAAAACCAAACTGTGTGGGGTCAAGCATTTGGAGGTTTTCAGTGTCCTTGTTTATAAGGTCCATGATAATGCATTCCATCCCATTGCAGATCAGGCTAGTTAGGCTGATGGGCCTATAATTGCCTGGGTCAGTGGATGCTCCACCTTTGTGTAGAGGGATGACAGTGGCTGTCCTCCATTCAGCTGGGATGAAGCTGGTGCTCAGGCTTTGGTAGAATAGGGTGTCTAATAAAGCTGAGAGCTCATGCCTGAGTTCATGTAAGATACAGCCAGGGATGTTATCAGGTACCATGAAGACTGTATTTTTTGTCTTTGAAAGGGCATTAAGGACCTGCTCCCTGGTGATGAGGGGAAGGGGGCAGGTGCTGGGGATACTCTGGTTTACTGATGGGGAGGACAGGGTGTGATGTTTTCACTGAACCTGTCTGCTAGCAGCTTGGCTATATCTATGGCCTTTTTTCCCATATCTGTCAAAAGCCCACCTATCCTTGTCAGATGGAACTGGATTAATATTAGTTAAATGTTTAGAATTGTAGTCTTTGGACAAGAAAATAACAGCAGGATCTGTAAGAGGGTTACAAAAAAGAAATTTGTGAGTTTGAGGTATGTTATAAAGCATATCAGACTTTATGGGTGCAGAAGGTTGACTGTACAGAGAGTTGAATGCAGAATTAAAAGCACCCTACAGTGCCTTAATTACATGAGGAATGTCAGAATGTTTGGAGTACCCATTTGGATAAGTTCATAGTACCTCATTTGGGTGTCTTAGATTTTCTTTTTGTTCACATTGGAAGAGATCCTTCATCCTAACAATGGTGTCAGAAAAGGATTTCTCCGCTACAGTAGAAAGAGAAGAAATATTTTCCTCAGTCTCTGATTTTAAAGAGGCAAGACAGGATACCGGTGAAACGTGGTCCTGGCCCTCCTTGTCCAGTTCTGACAAGGATACAACACTGTCTGATGAACAGAGAGACTAGACTTTTTTCTTTTCAAATAGGAAGTGGCTGGATAAGAAGACCATATGGGTTTGAAGGCTTTGAAAAGGACCTTTTCAAAACTGTATAATTATTCCTTAATTTCTTTGGCAGAAGGAGGAGATGGTGGAAAAAAATGTTTGGTCTTCTGAGTTTTCTTTCTCAAGGCACCAAAAGCAGTGGTGGCTGATGACTTCAAATCAAAGGGGGGCTGCAGGAGACAGCTGAATGGGTGGAGCCAATTGGAAGGGGTGTGACCAACTAGAAAGGGGTGGGGCTATGCTCAAAACCACAAAAACTGGGACTTTAATAAAATATGCTGCCCTGGGTGCCAAATCATCATTATGAGAGTCCAATCAAGATAAAATGAAGTGGAGAAGAAATAAAAATATTTCAATGCAGCATTGGCTCCATGACAGCTTACTTAACATCTAGATGGAATCAAAAAGGTTGTGAGGCGTGAAAAAATAAATTACTTTTTAAATACATTATTGGAATGCCAGTCAAAATCAAGTATAAGAAAACAAGCAGCACTCAACTCAAAGCACTTCTCTTTGCACTGCAGTTCTAATTATAATTTATATTCAGCTTTATAAAAGTATCAAGTAACATGCCAAAAGTAGCAATCTCTGTAATATCCCCCACTTGTAAAAATGTTTCTTATCCAAAAAAGACCTGCTGTGTGACAACAACTATCTATTTATTTCATGGGGAAAACATGATCAAAATAAAAAATGAACAGCAAACAAGGAACGAGCTTAAGAAAAAATTGCTTAAAGTATACTGCACAGATTATGGTCCACGCATGATAGACTGGCATTCTGTCCAGTTTATGGGTAAAGCCTGCAAAGATGACTGCAAGTCTCCAACAAATGTAATCAGCTTCTGAAAATACTGCAATCCTGTCCTTTATTACAAATACTGTCATATGCAGTTCAATAACTAAGGCTTATATGTTATCTAGTTATGTAAATATTCTCTGCAAGGCAGCAACAAAAAAGCTTTCAATGTTGATAATTCTTTAACAGTATGCTTATTAAAGCTTAGTTGCATCTTACAATCTCAGACAAGCTTATCTGATGGTCATTAAAGCATTGCTACTTAAACAGAGCAACAGACACTGCAACAACATGCATTTTCTGAATAATTAGAAGAATAAACCGACAGTATAAAAATATGACAGAAAACCAGAACATTCTGCAACATCAAGGACAGATGAAAAGCCACTGTAGTACTTGTGTCTACCTTTGATAGTGGGATACTTTGCACACTTGCACTGCATAACTGCTCCTTGCCTTGCTTGGGCATATCCAGAGTCACTACATGGGGGAGTGGGGTACGACAAGTATGTTACAATTTGAAATGTCTCTGGTTGACGGTGATGGCCCTGACACATTTGTCATACCACTCAACCACAGAGCAAGAAATCTGGCCAAACCCATACATAGAAGAGGGACAAAGGCCCAAAAATAAGGACAATTTTTAAATATTGCTCTAATAAACTTAGAAAGATAATAGAATAGTAGATCTTGTATTAGTATGAGTTTTCTGAAGGGTATGGAATCTGAAACTCAAATGTCTGTCAATATTTTCTAACTTGAATCTTTAATGATTTACCATTAATTTGCCAGAAAACCACAATTTTATGAAAAACGGACCAAAAATGTGATGCAAAAATATAAAATAGCCACACAATACAGCTGGTAATCTGTCAAAGAAGGGACACTTTTTTTTAAAATTAGTACTGTTAAGTTGAGCAGCTGACAAAATAAGAGAATCTACGTGCATTTCTGAAATAAAAGTCTATAACTCTAATCATTAGAATTATTTATTAATTGTAAACCCTCCATGTTTTCTTCCAAAATTGCCATTTTGCGGAGGGATTATTATGGAGAAAGCAACATTTTGAGCCAAAATTGGGGACAATTGAGAGGTTTGGATGTATCTAATTCTATAAAGCGATTTATTTGCATGTACCTCTCAACCTCAATGCAGGAAATCTGGACAAGGCCAAATATACTGGGGGAACAAACAAACAGTACTAAAAATTGCTGTTGCATAAACTTAGACAGCTGCTAGAATAACAGGTGTTGCTTTAGCATGCATTTTTCAGAAGGGTATGAAGTCTGAAACTCAACATCCGTCATTATTTAGTGACTTCATTCCTAAATGATTTGCCAGGAAAAACACATATTTTATGAGGAACAAGCCAAAAATAAGAAGCAAAAATCTATTCATTCTGTGAAAATCTGGACAGTTGGGAGGTATAGTTCACACGGGGCTGTCTTTATTTTGCCACTCTTCCCCCCTCACAAAATCATGGTCGAATGGGACCTCCCCCTGCAGCCGTTCCAATGTCCCATTACTTGGCTATTTCTCCCCATTTACCATAAACACTGTAATGTGCATACTACTTTACTTCTACAATGCTTTGGATGTCATTTAAAAGCTTTATTTTACATTTTACAGCACAAACACAGACAGCTAAACAAAGCAATGCAATCTCACAATGAAAATAGACTTAGCATTAAAACTTCTCTGACCTTGAAACTCACATTCATTGAAACAGCAGTGAAACCCACATTCAAAGAAAATACATCTGGCCAGTGACAGATAAAGATTAACTTTGGGCTGTTTTCAAATCATAGGCCCCTTGCATATGAAACATACATGTGTTCTTTGATACACCTTCCTGATTGTATTAAATTATATTCCTTGTATAATACAGTGCAGTTGTTAGAGGACATTTTAAATTTATTGTTTTGAACATTTTTCCAGTAAACAATGAAACAAAATGCATGCACCAATAATGACAAAGCTGCCCAATTCAGAACACTTCCATCAAAAAAGTCTATTCAAACTTCTACAATCCACCAGTATCAGTAAATATGCACAATCTCTGCAGAAGTAAAAGTCATCTAAATAATTCCATATTAAAGAGATTTGTAACTAATGAGGTTGCTGCTAACAAACAAATTTATATTTCCTTGTTTCATCTACAAATGAAGTGCCTGCTGCCCTTAAGGAATAAATAGCCTATGTTACATTTAAAAAAATGATAACCTAGTAATATTACAATAGGGAATAGATAGCAAACTGAAACAGATTCATAGTTACTAGGTATCTCCACCAAAAAGGACATTCTCAGGACTGCAGCATCCAATCCCTTTAAAAGTATAACACAGTACAGTATCAGCAATGCATCTGCATTTTGTGGGGGTAGAACCCACAGCCTTCTGCATCAAAAGCAAGTATTCAACCTGTTATACTATTAACAATGCAAACAGACTCAGCATAAACAGCACTAAATTTCTCTTTCCCTGAAGCTCTCAATTCCTTATAAAATCCACTTGACACTCAACTGTATCTCTCAACTTTGCAGCACAAGAAATCTATAAAAAGCTAAAATTTATTGGGGAAGGGGGGAAAGCCCAAAAACCAGGGACACATTTTAAACATCACTTGTATAATTTTGGAAAGTTGCTAGAATAAAATATTGCATTACCACCATGCATTTCACTATCAAGTCTTGAACCCAGGACCCTGTGCACTACAGTCAAGGAACTTTGCCAAAACAGCTGTTTCTTGAAAGACAGGAAGACTGAAACTTAAATGGCTATCATTTAGTGAATTCAGTTCTCATCATAGCTCTCAACCTCTTAGCACAAAACACCTGGACATAGCCAATAATGGAGGAATAAAGCCCCCAAAATAGGGACAAATTTCAAATATTGATCTTATACACTTAGAAAATTGCTAGAATTAAAGTTATGTGTTACCATGTATTTCCTGAAGAATATCAAGTCTGAAATTCAAATGCCTATCATTATTTAGTGAATTCAGTCCTTCACTGGTTACAAAAATCCAGAAAACCACAGAATTTATGAGGAACAGAACAAAAACAGGAGGCAAATATATGGACATTTTTCACAAATGGTGGTGGGTAGGGAATTCAGGCTTTTGCTACCTTGCACCCAAGGTACAGGGTTTAAGCATGAGTAACTCTAGCCACCAGGTATATGTATGTGGGGCATGACACACACACACAAACACACACACACACACACACACACACACACATGATTTACAGTAACAAACCTGAATTCCCTTGCTTTGTTGGAGATTAACCAAATTCCATTTGGATATTCCCTTGCAGTGTTACAATAATGAACCTGAATTTTGTTGGAGCTTTGGAACCAATACTAACAAATTCCCTTGCAGCGAAAGCTGAGAACCAATCAGTATCCATCCATGTCACATATGCGACTGCAGACGTGGCAGTCCGATCCCCTTCCACTGTACTGCAGTTACAAACCTCATAGACTTCTGGGCAGCTGTACACTGATGCCTTCTCTTCTTAATCCAGCCTGGTTTAACAGCAGTCCGGACTGTTTTTTTTTTTTTTTAACCCAGAACTCACACACATGTGCAGCTCGAGTTACTTTAACAGCTAGTCAGTCAGACTCGCAGCTATGCAGCCAGTATACAACAGTGTACTAATTATTTTATTTTTTAAAATTCTTTTTCTTTCTTTTTACAGCTGGGGGGCTGCAGTCCTGCAATCCAATAGCATGAGCTGTCCTGACCTAATGTAACAGATGTAGAAGTATCAGATGTCTGTACTTCCAATAAAAGAACCTGCTACCTCTTCCCTAATCACCAATTAAAGGATTCCATCTGGCCCTTCTGAAAGCACAAGACATGGTTCTCTCTTCTTGGCAAGGCTCTAGACCCTTAGTGGTATCCCTTGGTGCAGGTCCAGAGGGGTCCAAAATATCTGATGAATGGTTTGAGGACTCTTACAGGCCATAGAGGAGTCATCCACTGGAAATTCATGATGAGAGGCAAAAGTGAAACATCTTCAGAAGCCTCATTAACAGATTTTCTTTTCTTAGGATTTGGATGAGGAATGTCTGATGAAGTCTTGCCAATATTCATCAATGAATAAGGGCTTACAGCCATTGATTTTTGAGAACTACACTATAGCTATTAAACTGTCTTCTGATTGTCTTGGGGTAAAGGAAAAGAAAAGCAGACAGTAGTGGACATTGTGAGCCTCTTTTAGACAAAACAAAGAGGTTGTGTGGAAATATTTATATGTCATGTGTAAGCCACACAGATACTTTCCTTTTTTCCTAGACATAAAAAAAATTCTCACATATTTTTATTCTGAAAAGGAAGGAAAGTCCCTGAGGGATGCTTATCTTCCCAAAAGTTGAACAAGCCAACTATTGAAACACCGAAGATGCAAAGAAGACTAAGTCTCATTAGTATCTTCAATGGCAAAAAAGTTCTCATTTTTGTTGCCTGTACATTTGCTTTTATACCAGCATGGTCTTGTGCTGCCTCAGATGTATGGTGCATAATGAAAGTGCCCAAAAGCTTTTGTATACTGGAAGGACATCTGATCCTTAACAGCATAAGTCCAGTATAAGTTTATGTCACTTCAGAATTGATCTAATGATTAACTTTTACAGTTACATGAATATGACAGTAGTAAAGGAAAGTCATGGCAACTATGAGTAATGTTAGTTGCAGTAAGAACACAGTAGAATCAGTGTGATGTTTGACAAACAATCATATAGTTTAACTGACATCTTTCTGGCATATACATATCATCTTCAAGGTAAAGTTAGAGGACAGTGTTTGCCTAAAGGAATACAACAAACTGGAGTACCTTAAATTGGGAGGAATCTGATACCAGGCATTACCTATACTACTTCAGAAATGTGCATCAGCAAAGGAATTTGTGCTAATCTTGAAATAAAAAAGGCTTTTTGCAGTAGTTTTGTCTCAGTACCAAACTTTTTTTATGTGGATTGTGCAGGCTGCATGACTGCTTTCTGTGCTGTCATGGAAGAGAATTGTTAGCTATGGTAATAAACTACAACTGTATTGCAAATGCATTATCAGTGGAGATGCTGGGAAAAATGCAGTATTAATTAATGTGGAAGGCTCTAGGACATATGGATTGCTGCACAGTTTCTCAAGATGCAGAGAGGCCTAGGCCTATATTGCTTTAATAGTTTCCAGAGATTCTGCAAATGTCTCATAAAACCATAATCATATGTAATTTACTCAAAAGAAGCCAAAAAAGACAAAGAAACATCTTTATTAAATTATCACTTATGACATAGGCAATCATACATGTATATAAATGAAAACAAACCAAACTTACATATTTTAGTTGCAAACATTATACATCACTTACAATTGATCCAGTCATTGCTAGTCAAACATTACATAGCTCATTCAAATCCTGCCTTCTTTTAAACCTCATTATAACTGTTATATATTTGATACAAAGAAAGTTAGTTTTGATAAACCTTTAATGTCTGTAAAAAGGCTCCACAGGTGCTGCAACATGAACAGCATAAGGCTGGATTGTACATACTCAAAAATGTAACATCATAATGTATTCAATTCAGTATAAATCCCTAAAATGCATGCATTATCTGCCATTTTCCATTACTAAAAACAATGTAACATGCAAATACATACACAAGATATTATACTTTATTTCTACATTAAGAACTCCCCGTAGAACTGTAATTTTATTACAGAATACTTGATTTACAGTTCATTTGGCTGGGCTGCACAGAGCGGTATAACAGGTCTACTGCTTTGAATGTTGCTACTGGACTTGACCTAATACCAATTTCCGTACCCCCAAATAAGTGATATAATATTTCTGCTGTTTAATTTTATTTAACAAGAGGTACTGCTGCTGATTATACCTGTTTTTGACAATACAGATTGCTTTGGGGAAGGGAGAAGCATAGCTTTGTCCTGGATGAAATATTGGTCCTAAGAGGAGTTGAAGCTGTTATTGATCTGGCTGTCTGGATTTGTTAGGATCATGGGATCATAGGAGATCACTAAGTTAGCGACCTGGAGATAATTTTAAGCCTAGCCATTTCATCCCAATGTAATACCATAGAAATGCTAGTCAATAACTGAGATTACATTTAGTGATAACTGCCCATGTCCAGGAGGCTAAGAATTTCTTTGCTTTTTATATCACAGCGACATGTGCCTCTGAGCTCCGTTTGGCTGGACTACACAGATTTGTTTAACACATCTCTTGTTGTGAGTGCTGTTACTGGACTTGATTTACCAATTTCTCCACCAGCAGGGAAAAAATAAAATGTTTGTTATTTAGTTTTAATTAATAGCAAGAGGTATGTCTCCTCATTATAATTGTTTGAGACTTAACTATGTTTGCTTTGTATGAGAGAGTAACTTGGCCGTCCTGTGTGAAAATTTTATTCCCAGGAAGAACTGGAGCTGCTCTTGATTGGCTACTTGAATGTCTCTCTGCAGTTTAAATTGCTGTGACATGCACAGATTTGCATTTGGACAGAATGTACAGAGCTATTCAATTCAAAGTTCCAGGCTGCTGTGTATTCCATAAGATGCAAGTGATTGAAACTAAACTTAGACAACAGCCTTAGTGAAGCAGTCCTGTATCCCCCTCATACTTAAGTGATAAGCAGTTCTCTGTCTCACACAAATTACCATCAATTATTCATACCAAAACCTGTTCTCACTCAGTTTTTACCTTGCTTAAACCCTTTATGAGTGTGCTATTTATGACAACCTTTACTGTTTACTAGTGATAAATTATTTTGCCCAGCTTAACCTCCTTGTGAGTGTGTTACTTACTACAATCATTACTATTTGCTATTGGTATTTTACCTGTACTTGTAGTAACTTCTACATCTATTACTATTTCCTACTGATAGGTTGCTGTAACCTCTTGCAGTTAAAATCCAATGGAAGTACCACTTAAGAAGCTACCAACTATATGCTTTGTGGCACTTGACATGCTGTAAGAACCAGCTAACATGGAAGACAAATGAACTTGTATGCCATCGTTCACCAGTCTCATAGCACTTGATATCATTAACAGTGTAGAAGCTGCCTAATGTTCCTGGTCAACAAACCTCCACTACACATGCATGACAACATGGAGACCACTCTCTCCTCAAAAGATTTAGTCTGTGACCACCATATAACACCACCTTCATTATGAACACACCAAACCAATGCATGCTGAGGCTGTCAAAAAGTTGCATCCTAGAATTATGAAGCTAAAGTCTAATCAGAAAGATAGTAAACAGGTCTTGAATTTGGGCTAATGGTATTTACCTTGCCTTGGGTGTGGTAATGTGAGGTTTAATATTACACTGGGAATGTTTTTTCCCATCCATGTAAAACAAAGTACTTCCCTGACCCAATTAAAACATAATCTGGACAAATGGATGGGAAACCATAAATTTATCCCTGGGGTGATATCTATGTCTTTGATGGATAGAGGACATCAATGTGCTACAAAACTGTAACTTGACTATTCCCTATCTATAAAAGGGAACAAGTAGCACTTTGAAATTTTGCTTGGTTATGCTTAAAAAGACTCCCTGAGCAGTTAGCCTAGTATCTTTATAGGATCATAGGAGGTTACTAGGCTATTGGCCCTGAGCCCCTTATAAGCCTAGCCAAGAGTTTAGCCCATGTTTAGACAAGTTAGCACCCAATGCCCCTGTCCAGCAGGGACATGGGTGGAATCCCAATGGTGTATTTTCTTTTTCCCATTCAGTTATCCAGGTTGTGGTTAAAAAGGGGTAAAGAGGTACTCTGCTTGATGTGGAGAGGAGGTCTATTCCATAGATCGGGGAGTCTCTGGGACACAAATCTGTCCCAACAACAAGTCCTGTTGATATCACAGCCCTGGTTGAGGCCGTGCGTGTGCATTACTAAAGTGGATCTTGACTTGTGGATAAACAGCAGTCCATTAAAGGTGGGCTCCGTGATCACCTTGTATGCTTGACAGAGGTCACCTCCGAGGAGTCTGCATGAAACTGAGTAGGCGGATAGGACTTTTAGCCTCTCTGTGTATGGTAGATGTTTGAGGCCCTGGATTCTCCTGGTGAGGAACCTCTGTGGTATCTCCAGCTGCTGCATGTGCTATGCGAGGTACATGATGTAAGGGGCATTATACTCAATAATGGGCCTTATAAGGGAAGAATAGAGGGATATTATGACCTTCTTGTCCCTGGATGAGATACCTTTACTTATGAGGTGGGTTTTGTAGAAGGGTTTTCGTACAATGGAAGCAACATGGTGGTCAAAAGGCAGGTTGCTATCAACATGGGTGCCCAAATCCCTCACAACTGACTGCGTGCTTAGGACATTGTTATTAATGTGATAATTTGTGGGGACGTCACTCTCCACAAAGGGGATGATGATGCATTTTTTGGTATTCAGCTTGAGGTCATGTTTCTGGCACCAGTCATTTGTTGGAGTGAGACCCTCTTGGAGGATGTCTACATCACTAGGGGAATTGATGACAGCACCCAGCTTGCAGTCATCTGCAGACTTGGTCAGCCATAGCCCACTGATTTTGGCCTGCACCTCAGTAAAGTATATCCCAAATAACAGAGGCCCCAAGACCAAACCCTGGGCTATGCCACTTGTTACAGGCCTACTGCTTGAGGTGGCTTCCCCTATTTTGACTAGGTGGGTTCTATCAGTGAGCCAGTTTGCTACTCATCTGGTAACATATGGACTGATGCCTAGTTGAGAGAATATATCTATTTTGCCCGAGTGGGGAAACAGTGTCAAAAGCTTTGGCAAGGTCAAGGTAGGCAGTGTGCACCACCCCCTTGTTCATGGCTTTTTTGACTGTCTCAAAGAAGCTGACCAAAATTAGCAGACATGACCTCCCCTTGATGAAGCCAAACTGTCTGGGATAAAGTGTTTGGAGGTTGCCAATGTCCTTGTTAATGAGGTCCATGATAGACTGTTCCATGACCTTGCAGATCAGGCTAGCTAGGCTGATGGGTCTATAATTTCCTGGATTGGCAGACACTCCACCTTTGTGCAAAGGGATGACAGTGGCTGTCCTCCACTCAGCTGGGATGAAGTCAGTACTCAGGGTTTGGTTGAATAGTGTGTCTAATGGTGTTGCAAGTTCCTGCCTCAGTTCACGTAGGATGCATCCTGGGATGTTATCGGGTCCCACGGAGGTTGTATTTTTTGCCTTTGAGAGAGCAGTGATGACCTGTTCCCTAGATATAAGGGGAAGGGGGCATGTACTGGGGACATCCTGATTTACTGATGGGGGACAAGGGGGTAAAGTTTTCGCTGAATCTGTCAGCCAGCAAGCTTGCTACATCTATGGCATTTGTATATGTGGTGTCCTTGACCACCAGTTTTAAACAGATCTGGGTGCTTCCTTTGAGATTGCAGACATATGTGAAGAAGGCCTTATGACTGTCTCTCATAGATGTGGCCAATTTGGACTCAAAGTTAGCTTTGGAGGATTTCACTAGTGCTCTTATTTGCTTGTTCAGGCTAAGGAAACATTGCTTCCAACTGAACACCTGCTCCTTCTTGGTCTTGGACAGCAACTTTTTCCTTTTGTTATAGAGTTTATTTGTTGTAGATGTCCATCAGCTAGGTTTACTCTTCCTTGCAGAGGATGATTTAGTCCTGTTGGGTATTCCTAATTCCATGCATTTATATAAATGCTCGTATAGTGCTTTGGCGTAGTTTTGGATATTGGTGCCATTTCAGTTCATACGGAGGGGGAGGGGGCTGTGAAGCTGTTTATACTAACTCTCAGGAGGCTGTAATCAGCTTTGGAGAATGTTTTATGTCTGATCTTAGCTAGAGGGGGAGTTGAGGGAGATGGTGACTAAGAAAGTGACTGCTTTATGGTCAGATCTTACAAGTGAGGCTGATATTATAGGGATGCTGCAGTGGTTACTCATGTTGGTTAATACCAGCATGAGTAACCACTGCAGCATCCCTATAATATCATCCTCCCTGGGGAGATGGTGACTAAGAAAGTGACTGCTTTATGGTCAGATCTTACCAGGGAGGATGATATTATAGGGATACTGCAGTGGTTACTCATGTTGCTTAATACCAAGTCCAAGATATTATCACCTATTGTGGGGGTGACTAGCTGTTCCAAGGCATTTGCACTAACAAAATTGAGGAATCTCTGGGTATTTGTGTTCTGGCATGAGCAGTTCTTCCAGTCTATGTTTGGGAAGTTAAAGCCACCCAGGATCAGGGAAAAGGGTTGAATCTTGATAGATTGGAACAGGTCCAAATAGATGGAGTCAGATGTGGGGACTGGTATCTAGCTATGATTTGAATAGGGGTCTTGTCAATGGTTAACTGCACCTGGAGTGTCTCCTGTGCATCATACTGTTTGACCAGCCTGGAGGTGTGTATGTCTTTAATGTATATTGAAACTCCACCTCCTTTGACTTTACTGCCCACAGTTTGGGGTCTGAATGTATGATAAGATGAGTAACCGTGTAAGGCTGGGGTACTCTCCGCAGTTTTGAACCAGGATTCTGTGACTGCACAGATGTCAGCATTTCCAGGGTTAAGGAACTTGCAATGAGTGCAGTTTCATGTTTAGACTCCTAGCATTTAGCAGCATGACCTATAATTTGTGTTTTGTTGAAAATTTCATGTTGGTAGTTTTAACCTCATCACTTTTCCTAAAGAAAGGCACTATAGGGGAGGCAAGAGCCTTTGCCAGAAGCCTAAAGCCCATTTGAGACAGCTGCAGGTCATGTCTGGCAAAGCATCGTGGTCTTTCGATCTTATCTTTCCAGGCTGTCAGGTACTGGATCCCCCTGGAATAACACCAGAAACTAAGCCAATTCTTAAAGTCAATCATTTTCTGTTTGTATTGAGGCATCATTCTGGGTGATGGAAGAATGCTGCTTAAGGCTAGGGACATAGCTGCCTGGGACTCAATCAGCGAGCTCAATCATGTCTCTCTTCATATAGTCCAAGGAAGTATGTCTTAAGTCATTCATGCCAACATGGACTATGACAGAGTCATAACGGTACCTGTTGTTGAGAGATTTGGGTGCATATGTGATATGACAGGTGCAGGCACCTGACAGACAACTAACCGTGACTTTCTCCTTATCCAGCCTGGGGAGAGGCACATCTATGTGTCTCACAATGGAGTCTCCTAAGATTAATATGTTGGGTTTATGGTGAAGCCTTAGTGGCTGTGAGACAGGTGTATGGACTATGCATGGTATGTGGTGTGGAGGGCTGTGGATATTGCATGTGTTTTTGCCTCAGAGGTCTCCTTTATTTGGGTATGTTTATGTTGAGGAGCTCTGCATATGTGGGTGTGTTGTGTCGGTGTGGGTGGTGGTTGAGGTGTAGTGATTGTGTTGACAACCTTTTCGGTGCCAGATATACTGGCTTGAGGGGGAGAGAGCATGGACTCTAGTTTCCTAATGTAATTGCATCTCTCACAAATTGTGTTCCTAGGTAGTACTAGTAGTGTCTCAAGATGCCCATTTCAACCAGACTGGCAGGAGAAATTGTAGGAAAATGTCCATCCATATTTGTCAGAATCTGAGGGAGAAAGGACAGGGAGAGCTAAGGGGTGGGCCTAAAGCCCAAGTGCTTAAACCAAAAGTAAAAGGCTTAGAATAACACTTAACAATTTAGATAGGCTATACATAAGCAGTAATAAATGCAACAGAAAAGATGCAGTTGAACACTTTAGAGAACAAGCAACAAGTAGCAGGAAAAAGCAAGATGAAGTAACAGAGAAGTATGAACAAAAATACAGAAAAATATAAGTAGCTGAATAAAGTGTCTTTTTTTTTAATAAAGTGGAAAGGGAGAGAGCAGGAACAGAAGATAATTCAAGGTTAAGGGACTAAGGGGTTTGGCCCTCCCAAATGATCTCTGTATTAGGTAGAATAAGCTAATGAGATGGGACTGGGAGGAGTGTCCTAGATCAAATTTATAGTATGGGCGGACAACTGCAAAAGCCACACCACAATTTCAGCACAGATCAGCAAACAAAATTTGCCAGCAAATATATAAATGCAGACACAGATGAGACAGATAAGTAAATAATTCAGTCAAGCAAAAATAAAGACAGTGCAGAACACTGAACAGTTAAATTGCAAAAAATATACTTAGCAGCTCGATATTTCCAGATTTTTTGAGACGCACTCTCAGTCAGGCACAAGGAGATTCTTGCAATGGTATGCAGAAATTCACACAAAAGTAATATTCTTATGCCAATAAGATAAAAGCCAAGTCATGAGATAATCAGACAACACAAAAGCTGTTAGACCAGATTTCCACCCTGGAATAAATTCACTACAGACTCTCTTAGAAATAAATATTTCAGCACAGACCAGAAAACAAAATTCATCCAGCAAATATATAAATGCAGACACAGGTTAGACAGATAAGTAAATAATTCAGTCAAGCAATAATAAAGACAGTGCAAAACAATGAACATTTAAAGTGCAAAAAATATACTTATCGGCTCTATACTTCCAGATTGTTTGAGAAGCACTCTCAGTCAGACACAAGGAGATTCTAGCAATGATATGCTTTCTATGTTTGTATGTAATATAGCATAGCCAGCTTCACATATACTAATCAGTCACCAGGCTGCAAATGAGAACCCCCCACTGCCACTAAGTCTGCAAGTATAAATAGAAATGCCACAGTAATAAGAGATTCCACCGTCACACATAGAGACTCCACTCTATGGGTCCAGTATGTGACCCAAGGAATTTTAGAAGCATAAGCCAAAAATCCCTAATTTGCAAAGCCACACAATGCAATATATCTTACTTCATAAGCTACAGTATTCAATATAGGTTTATAGGTGTGTACTAGGCTAATAGCCCTGGAGCCTTTACAAGCCTAGCCCATAGGATTACCCTAGCATCGTATCACCCGACCTTATTTCCTAGTGCCTCTGTTGAGTAGAGCCACTGGAGTGATCCCCGGGGTGAATTTACTATTTCCCATCCACTCATCAAGATTTCTCTTGAAGAGGGACAGCGAGATGCTCTGCTTGACATGTATGGGAAGTCTATTACAGAACATGGGCTGTCTCTGTGTTATGAACCTGTTCCTCCAGCATGTTCTGTTGATTGTGGTAATGAGGTTGAGGTCTCTGGAGTGTGTGTTGCGGAGGGATTAGGATTTCTTTATTGTAGCATTTCTAACAGAGCTGGGTCAGACATGGCTTTGTAAGTCAAGCAGAGATCGCCTCTAAGTAGGTGATATGAGACAGAGAATAGTTGGAGCTTTTTGAGTCTGTCCATATAGGACAAGTGTTTAAGGCCTAGGATCCTCTTTGTGAGTTACTTTTGCGGCCTCTCAAGTTGTTGCAGATGTCTAGTGAAGTACATGCCAAATGGGGCATTGTACTCAATGACTGGCCTAACGAGGGAACTAATTTTTTGAAAAGGGTCAAGAAGGTGATGGGTAATGATCATTCATTCCATACTGCATATTTGGATCTGGCCAAGGCATTCGACACCTCCACCCTGATGGTATTGTGAAAATGGTAAAAGACATATATGAACCCCTGTGTGGTAAGGTGCTTAGAAAACTGGCTGAAATAACTCACATAGGTAAAGTGGATAGTGCCACTTCAAAAGCAAGAAAGTAATACATGGCATACCTCAGGACTCAAGGCTTGGACCCCTCCTTTTTGGCATTTACTTTTCTGACCTCCAAGATGTAAATCCAAACCTAAAAGTAGCTAATTTTGCTGATGATTTTAAGCTGTGTGTTATCGTAATATTATAAGAAATCACTACAGCAAGAACTGTTTCTTGAAAAATAATGGTACACAAAATAAGTTGAAAGGAAATGCAAAAATACAGTATTGTCACATTTGGCAAACAGTCCTCACTTACAACTTATAGCCAATACCAAAGTCCAAACAGATACTGGCATTTTAGTTGACATACTCCCTCTCTTTCCACCACCATGTAGCATCAGTAGTTAAAAAACCCTTCCATCTGGCCCGAATGATATCTATGAGCAGAACTTCTAGATTGAAAAAATGTATTATTCTTTTGTGTTCTGCTCTAATTAGACCAGTCATTGTGTGCAAGCTACCCTTTGGAATGTACTTATCCTAGCACATCATGCAGTCAGAAAAATCCAGAAAAACACTGTTCTAAAAACCTTTAGCTACCAAGATAGGCTTAAAGCACTATCCCTCCCTATACTCAGGCTCTAACAGATTCTTCTGTGGTGAGCAGTGTCTTGCATTCCAATTCATTAATGACCCAACCCTTCATAATCTTTTGTATCTTGATAAGAAAAACTGCTCCTCAAACAGTATAACCAATAATTTAAATATCCACCAGCATATAAATAAAACATAGTGGAGGAATATTTCCCCCATTTCTGGAACCAACTACTCAAGTGTAAAACAGTGTGACACCAATACATCATTCAAAACAAACATTAATGATAGGTCGGGCACCCAAGGATTCATTCCTGGCTTGACTTATTTTGCCCTCCTGGAGGCAGGAGGAACATTATGAGGGTTTGTACCCAATTATTTACTTTATTCAAAATTTATTTTAAAATGTATTTCAGTAACCTAACCCTCCTAGTTTTTAAAGACATTTAATATTTAAATCCAGATTAGATTATTGAAATAAATTTTGAATTATACAACAGAGTAAATACTTGAGTGTGTGTATTATTATAGGCATTTCTTTTTTATATTAATATTTTAACAATAAAATTGTATGTGTAGTAAATGAGGGTCACTTTAAGTTAATGATGAATGTAATTATGTGTTTGTGTTTCTGATGAAATCTGTTGTGACTTGATTAGATGAAAGGGTTAAAGTAGTATCATTTCTTGCGTTTCTTATATTGAGTGTCAGAGTGCTTATTTATTTTGGTAAGTTGTTAGTAGTACTGTTCAGCTCTTGCTTAGGTAGTGCTGTTATCACTTGCTTGTCGGTTGTGCTTCCTGCCTTACCTACCACCACTTCTACTTGTTAACCCTTGTTCAAATAGACATCACTGTTATTTATTGCAATTGCTGCTAAGAGTGCAACTAATTGCATTTCATCCCTCTTCTTTTTGTTTACAATTAATAACTTTCTACTTTGATCTTTTCCTTATAAGAATATGGACATATGAGGCAACAATGGTAGAGCATCAGTTTGTTGTCCCTTCTATTGCCAACCTCATGTTACCTGGTGTTCTTAGACAGTGTAAAAACTTTCTAATGCTCGCAGACAATGTACAGACACAATGCAGTCTGTGAGAGGTGTAAGTGTTTTCACAACATGGAGGATATGCTTTCACATAAAATTATGATCTGTGAGGAGAACACACCATCACCCTCACCACTACAAAGGGCTGGCTTTAGCAGCTGTGGGGCCAAGTTTGGACTGTTTTGGTGGGGCCACCCAGTTGATCTCCCCCAACCAACTACTCTGACCTTCCCCCCATGCTGGCTTCCTGCATTTAAGACTATTTTAAATTAGATATGAGGAATATATGGCTTGACTGCATATTAAAAATAGAATAAAATTGTATTTATTAGCTCATATTTTGTCATATGACATTAAAAAACAGTAGTAAACTACTGGACTCCTGGACTATCCCCAGATTCAACATCTACAGTAGCTCCTCTCTCCCAGTATGCTTAATTCACTCAGGCACACTGTAAGGGTCATGTCTGATGGACCATTGAGGCCATGTGCCTACATGCTGCTTCATCAGGTGGGTGCATTGTGGCTTAGTAGTAAGCATGATCTAAACTCATGTAGTATTGCCCAGATCTCTTGAACCTGGGAAGGAGACAGCAGGGTACTTCCTCCTTGTGTTCCTTACTCCATAATACTTTATTTTATTTTTCTCTCTCACTTTTTTCTTCCACCTT
This sequence comes from Protopterus annectens, assembly GCF_019279795.1. Classification (NCBI taxonomy): domain Eukaryota; kingdom Metazoa; phylum Chordata; order Ceratodontiformes; family Protopteridae; genus Protopterus; species Protopterus annectens. Next base: position 383,137,688 of record NC_056750.1, read on the forward strand.
TCCTTTCTTCCTGTCATTTGACTCATGTCTTACTCTCATTCACAACCAATGCGCAACAACAGTACATACTGTAAATAAGTCAATGTCTGTATCTTACTTTCTCCTTAGAAACATCATACTATATGATATTATGACAATTACACCGGCAGTCTTCTTACTGATGTTACTAATTAAATTCTTATATCTGTCTATTTATGAATGTGTTCATTTAGGCTATGTATGCATGCTTTTCCTTACATTACCACTCTTAGGTTCAGTTTATTGTTTCTTTGGCTGTATTTTTACCATGCTGTGCCTGAAAATGCTCAAGGTGGATCAGTGCTTTACTTTGCTTAATGCTTAACATTTTTTAAAAAAAAATAAACAACCTTTGTAAGTTAAATACTCTACACACCCCAGTGTCTTTGGGAGGTGGTGCAGACTACACCTATGAGACCATGCTACTAAGAAACATTCTGATTTGATCATGAAACCTGGTAATGTCTTATAACTAATCACAGTCCCAAGTCTCGCCTCACATGCTCAATGTCCTTGGATGCTAGAAAGCAGTGAACAAATGAATCATTGGGCTGCACTTGATTGTTGTGGGAATTCTGGGCAGCCAAAAAGAGCATGAACAATTTCTAACCTCCTTTACACATTCTCATCTCATATTACCTCATTTCTTCCTTCAATAGCTTCCAAACATCTCCCACACTTGCTCTGAATGGTTGGAGTTCCTTCCCCAGTTAATTTTCAAACCTTGTTACAGTCAGTGTGTTTTTATAAAACCACATATAACTGATGAACTTCCTCAGTATGCACAGCTGTAAGAACAGTAATAATATTAAATCTCTCCTTAGAAAGAATGTTGTTCACACTCCACCGCACTTGTAATTATTTTTGAAAGTTTATTTTTATTTATTTAATTTGTTAAATTGGGTAAGTGGCTTAATACTTGCAGCTGTTTTCCAGCTATATTCTGAATCACAAGAGTAACAGTAAGGATTAGATGCAAGAATAATTTCATGGCTAAGGTGTTTGTCTTATACACACAAGGTGCAGGGTTTGAGTCTCACAAGGGATAATTGGCTAGGCTTAAAATGGCTCGCAAGGGCAGTTAGCTTAGTAGTAAACTATGAACCTAATAGTCGCTAAGCATCATGTTTTGCCAGATGGGTGGAAATTAGAATGCTTTAGAGAAACCCACATGGATATCGGCAGAGCACAAGAAACCCACACATTTGTTCAGCTTTCTATAATACACTTCACCCCAAACTCCTCTCCAATCCAGTACAATCATTTTTCTAGGTTTAAGATTCTGCTGGCACCTCAATTTTTATGTGACTCACACTAAATATAGAGAGTTGCAGTACATATCAAATTACTTCTGTTACTGTTTTTTACACTTTCAGCTAAGCAACCACGAGCTAAACTGAAATAAAAAATGTACCAGGCAACAGAAGTCCAGAACTAAACGACAATACCTAAACTCTTTAATATCAATTGACCACACAATAAAATCAGCAATATACAAAAAATTTTAAAATGATGAGTGCTTTCATCTACTGAGTGATAGATTTCATCAGATAACAGTAAACAGTCATATAACCATTTTATACCCTCTGCTAATCATGTGATATACCGGGAAATTTAAAACCTAAAGTGCTAGCACACACTAAGTTGAAAAACATGTAATCAAAGCAGCAATATTACTATTAAGTACATATAAAAAATAAAATAGACCCAGAAATACTAAGTAAAAATCAATTAATTAGTATAAATTAATTTTACATAGGCTTTCAATTTTAATTTATGCCTTGTAATACAGAGGCATTAAGGAAAATCTGCCACCATAACTCTCATTGTTCCAGGATGATTGACCATCGGCCACTTCTTAGATGGTGTTCCATTTGTCCAAAACTGAAAACCCAAAACATCATGCACACCACACTGATATCATTCACATTGGGATTTGCATGAAAGTGTTTGGGTAGAGTTGAATTTAGTTTACATTTATGTTTTTTCTATGGTTAGGTAGTGGGGTCGGGTAATAACATCTTGTAGCTTTGAAGGAGGTTCACAGTAGGAACTGTATTGGATTGGCTTTTACTGCTGGCTGGATGCTCATTTTTTTATAGAGTTGTATGATTACTGAAATTTAAAGGACTGGATGTTTGTAAAATGCTAGTTTATTTCATTAACTGATGATATACTATACACACACACACACACACACACACACACACACATATATATATATATATATATATATATATATATATATATATATATGCGTATGTGTGTATGTGTGATATATAAGGATCTAGTGCACCATGTTGGATGAATACAGTGTTGATATACAGAATACTGACATAAAAATGTAGAAATACGTAGCATTGAGACATGGTGCTCATGCAACAGCAATTGCTTTCATAGAGACACAAGCCCCCCTGCACCCTGACTCTGAGATCACCCAATCCCTGGGGAAAGGGAATATTCCCCTATCCATGAACTGTCGATTTCATGCACGTCGCCCATGTGTTTTTGTCGACCAAATGGTACTGACCAAACAGATATCAACATTGTGCCCATTCAACATACTGCACTACATCTGTACATTAGCAAAGCAACTAAAGGTAAATATTTTATACAGATTGTGATATCCTGTCTATTGAAAATACATAACACATCTTTAAATGTGTGTAAACTGTAAGCTATGTCTTTGAAACTGTTACAGTAAAGAGTGAGGTAACAGATTCTGTTAAATAGGGTAAGGGAAAATGAATTGCCTATTAGTATTGTATAAAGAGATGTAGTCTGAATGTAGGAACTCAAGAAGTTAGTTCCTCAAGGGGGAAGAAGGAACCAATATAGCTTAGAGCAGAAGCTCTGCCTGAAGAATTGTAATTCTTGAAGTTGGATGGACCACTTTTAACCTATGGTGGATGTGACCCAAGGGAATGTCAGGTAAGATTGCTGGTTGGGACTGCGTCTATATGGAATAAAATTAGGGGAGCTACATCTTGTAACAGTGAACCTGCATCTTAAGTAGTCTGTAAATAAAGAAATACCTCTACCTTATCTTGATGCAGTAGTCACAGCGCAGTCTTACTTTGTAGGTATTTATGGGCAGCAGTAAAAAAACAAACAAAAAAAAACAACAGGCTTTAAGATACCTTGAAAACAGACCCATATACAAAAGCAGTTTACCCAGCTTTGATTTAAGAAATACAAAGTTTGTCTCTGTCCAAACTATTTTCCCTTTCACACTACAACAGCTCACACATTTCTTCCCAAACCATTGTAAATTGCCTCTCTCTCTTAACATCTCTGAATATAAATACCTGCTTGTTCTCTCAACACATTTATGTAAAGGGAAACTCTGCCTTTCTACTACAACCTAGGCTAATCATATTGTAAAATTTCTTGGCTTATATACCTGTTGCCATACAACATTCTTTGCGCCATCTCATCAAATACATATGCATATTATTGAATTGTAGATTCACTGGAAATACAAGGTCTTAACAAATATTTATATCTTGTCAATGCCTACTCTCAGACTAATTTTTTCTCTACCATGGAGGGCCAGGCCTGTCAAGCCAGGAGTGAATTTGTGAAAACTCATCCAAGCAACATATTCCCATATGAAGGAAGATAATGTATCATACCGCTTAATTTGCAGTGGGAGTCTAATATTGAGATAGAAAAGGTGCACTGTAATGAATGTATCTCTCAAGTTTGTTTAATTTAACTGCTTGTGAAGATTTAAATTGCTTGTTCTAGTGTTTGTGTGGCTATGCAATTTCTAGAGATACAAAAGATTCAGGGCCACTAGGTTCCTAATGGCTCATAAAGTAAGGCAGAGTCTATAACATGCTGATTACAGTAGTTCAAGTCTTTTCTGATAGCTTAGTGTTTTTGAGCAAGTAATCTTAGTTAGGAACCACTGGGGTCTTTCAAGTTGTTTGATATGTCTAGTGAGGTACATTCCAAAGAGGCAATGTATTCCACAACTGATTTAATCAACACTGAATATATGGGACAATAACCTCTTTGGATGGTATCCCTTTGGTAATCACTAAGTAAAAAGGATTTTTACTACTGTCATAACATAATGATCAAAGAAGAATGATTTGTCAACCCAAGTTTCAAGGTCTCTAACAGTATTCTCATTTAGAAGTGGGGCATTGTATGCTGGGGAGAGATAGTTAACCAAATGTAAGAATATTGTACTTTTTTAGCATTTAATTCAAACCGATTTTAGGGCACCAGGTATTTCAAGTGAAAGTTCTTGGTGCACGACTTGCGTATTAGGAGGTGACATGACAATTATGGCCGGCCTTAGTCGTAGGCCAATTTGGCGGCCGCCTAGGGTGCCGGTCTAGCAGGGGTGCTTTTCCAGTATTTATTTAGTGTAGGTAGACCACAATGGGGGCACCATGTAATGTGTTGGGGGGCACCGTGGAGCCCTTTTGCCTAGGGCACCAGTTGACCTAGGGGCACCCTTGATGACAATGACTCCCACTTTAAAGTTGTCTGCAAACTTGATTAGCCAGTTAGTCAGAAAAGTAAATGCTGTACAAATGAGGTCCCAGCATGGAGCCCTGTGGGACACCACAAGTTACCTTAATTTTCTTTGACAAGGTACCTTCTATCTCAACCACGTGGGTGCCGATTTACTTTCCATCTTACCACATAAGGATTTATTAGTAACACATTAAGCTTACTAACTATGTTAGCATGGGGATGGAGTTGAAGGACTTTTCCAAGTCAAGATATCCTATGTGGACAGTATGACTGCTGTCAACATCTTGTGCTACCCTTTCAAAGGAGTTAACCAGATTCATTAGACAGGACTGACTCGTGACAAAGCCAAACTGCTGCAGCTCTAGTCTGATGAGATTTTTAATGTCATAGTTCATCAGGTCAGTTATAATATGTTCCACTGCTTTGGAAGTAAGATTTGTCAGGCTGATGAGCCTGTAATTTCCAGGGTTAGTGGTGGGGTTATGCTTGTGGAGAGGCATCATGACTGCTGGGCACCAAATCTCTGAAACAATGCCAATGTCTAAACTTATTAGTATGTTGGCAATGTCTACCGAGTCAGAGCAGGTGGTGCAATTTTTAATAACACTTGGAGGAATGTTGGATGTTATGTCTTAGTTTCTTAACATAACAATAGAAGGATTTGTAATTTTTCTTAGCTTCAGATACTAACCTAAGTTCATGTGTTCTCTAGGTAGTCCTAAAAGAATTTTCTAAGATTTTATTCAATTTTCTGATCTCACCCCTGATTTTAGAGTCTTCTGATCATCTATGTAATTTAAGGATTTTTTTTTTTCTTTTATTGTAGAATTTATTTATGTCGAGGACCACTGGGGTAATTTGTTTTTAAAGTTTCCATTAAATTTAGATCTGGTAGGTACTGACATTTCTATACATTTATCTAAGTGGGTACAGAACTCCTTTGTGAAGCTGTCTGCTGTGAAAATCTCTGGGGTTGTGCTGGTATAACTGAATTTTGAATCTTGGTAGAAGAAGTTGATGAGATCTGTATATCTGAAATCCTTGAATGCCAATATATTGATATCTGCATGTTTAAAGGTTTAAATATGAAGTTCACTAGTACATAATACAACTAAGATTTTATTCAATTTTCTGATCTCACCCCTGATTTTAGAGTCTTCTGATCATCTATGTAATTTAAGGATTTTTTTTTCTTTTATTGTAGAATTTATTTATGTCGAGGACCACTGGGGTAATTTGTTTTTAAAGTTTCCATTAAATTTAGATCTGGTAGGTACTGACATTTCTATACATTTATCTAAGTGGGTACAGAACTCCTTTGTGAAGCTGTCTGCTGTGAAAATCTCTGGGGTTGTGCTGGTATAACTGAATTTTGAATCTTGGTAGAAGAAGTTGATGAGATCTGTATATCTGAAATCCTTGAATGCCAATATATTGATATCTGTATGTTTAAAGGTTTAAATATGAAGTTCACTAGTACATAATACAACTTATCCTGGAAATATATATCAGGGGAATCGTACATGAAGAACCTATATTCATAAGGACAAGGTCAAGAATACTATCTCCTCAGGTTGGTTTGTTAACAATCTGGTCCAGGGAGCATTTGTTTATCAAACTGAGGAACTTTTTGAACATATCCTACATTTTAGGTGTAGGTACTACAGTTTACTGATGGGTAGTTAAAGTCCCCCAAATAGCTGGAAAGATGGGCAGGGATGGGTCCCAACCATGATTTATGGCCAGAGGACACAGATGGTGTCAAAGAGGTGGGTAATGGTTTGCGCATGGGAGATGAAGGTATGGCTATCCCAGCTGATAATAGTAGCCCTTGCAAGCCAAGGGAAGGAGCACATGCAAACTTGACAGATTCTCTAATGTATAACTGGATTATCGCCCTTTGAGGCATTTCTTGTCATTGGGGAAAACAGCAAGGAAATCTCACCCCTTGGAAACTAATGGGCTCAAGTCTGATGGGCATGTCTTAATGGTTGGCAGTCAAGTTGAGGGATAAAGCACAAAAAAAGTAAGAAAAAAATGATATCACATTAAAATGATGAAATAGTGACTTTGATATGAAAAGGATTTCCTTGGAAAAATTCATATAAGGAAATAATTTTTAAGTAATAATACTGTATACTGGAAAGATCTGCTATAACAAGGCAATGGGCAACCCATATACTGTACACATTTTGATGCAAACACAGGAAAAAGTAACCTTCCGGACTTGAGGTATATCACCTACTTACTCTTTTTTGCAGGGTGATAACTATCCTGCACACTCATGTAGGGGACTTCAGCTCCCACTCTTCATCATCATCATCCCAGTTTTTTCTACATGGGGTAGGGATGTCAGATCAACTGCTGCTATTCTTATTGATTCAGTACCACTAACCTACCTTCAACAACCATCATGCCTGACTGTTGTAGATCTTCTCTCACTCACTCCATTCATTTCTTGGCTGGACATCCTCATTTCCTTTTACTCTCTACCCGTCTATCCCAGATCTTCACCAAATCTTATTCTGTTTTCCTGTATATATGACTGAACTACTGAGATGTCTTCTCCTTAATCTTCTATGCAATTAGGATTACTTTGGCTTTTCTTCTTGAGTGCTTTTTATTTTATCTGTTCCACAGTGTACATCCTACCAGCCATCTCAGATACTTCATCTCCTTCACTTCCAGTGTCTTCAACCACTCTGCTTTTACTGCCCATTTTTCTGTGCTATATAGAAGCAATAGTCACACCACTGTTTTGTAGACCTTAGTTTTTAGCTTGTTGGCATTCTTTACTCACAGACGATACTGTTGCTCTGGAACAGACTCCCTATCCACAGAAAATAAAGTTCACCCCATCCATATTGAAGTACAACTTGAATCTATGGATAGGAAATAGAAAATATACCCCAGAACTGCCCTCTGTACTACTAATGGATAGAGGAAACTCCTAAATGGTTTATCCTATGCATCTGTCCCCTCAAATTATTTATGGTATGATGACAGTTATTCTCATTAGGGGTAATATATAATTATCGACCATGAGATGGGTAAGGCCAATTTCTAACAAATGGGATAGGTTAATTCAAGCAGACAAAAGGGAAACCAGCAAAGCTTAAAATGTCTTGCATGGGCAGCTAGCCTAGTACTTAGATATGAACATTGTCCATAACACTCTGTGCCAGTTGGTTGCAGCCCCTCCCTTCCTTAAATATCCACAATCACACGTCTATGGGGAAAAGGGAAAAACCCACAAGGCTGAAAACAGCATTCACACATACTACAATCTTATAGTATAGTGAAAAAAAAGAAAACTTTAAAAACTGAAACTTAAGCAAACTGTTTAAAATCAATCAATTAAAATAAAAAGCACAGATGCTTATTCTTACCTACAGCAGTGAAGTAAACTTTCTTACCTATGTCCACAAACTAGGAATTTCACTTGTGTTCACTCTGAAGAAATCACTGACATAGGAATTAAAAAGATCATGCTGTTTTTTGACTGGTTTTAATCTGGTGATAATATAGTTTACGTCATGGATGTAACTGAGAATACATGCATGTATGTTTTACTACATAAAAAAAGTATAATTCCCATTCCAGGACTGGTCACGTCAGAGAACTGAGTTCAGACCGATTACATTTAAGAAGGCAGTTTTTATTGAGTACTAGATATTCTGCACTGTAATATAGATAAGAAAGAAATTATGTATCATTACTATTCTGCAAAAAGCCCAGAATCACCAGACAAAAGATATACAAAAAGATTAAGAGAGAAATTAGAGGAAAGAAAAATATTTCTACAAGAAAAACTGTCAGAAGTTTTGAATAAAAATTTATATATATATATATATATATATATATATATATCAAGAAACTATGATCTGTTTGGAAAAAGAAACATCTGAGAAAGTGCGAAAATATAAATAAAACCTAGAGATTTTTGAAAGCTATAAAAGAGAAGTATGGACATGGGAAAGAAAGAGAGATTTGAAATGGTGCAATATCCATGCAAAGGTGAAAGCCAAATTAATCAATATAAAAAAGGCAGCCCCAAAGATATTCAGAGAGAAATACAGGCAAAGGTATCCAGATATGGAAAATTTCACAATAAAAAAAATAACATCACAAAGAGGAGTTATAGCAAAGATTAGTAAAGTAGAAGTTAAAAAAAACAGAAGTTGAAGTTATGGAGTGCCTGCAAAGTGAAGGATTTGGTGAAGAAGGTCTAACACAGGTTACATCACAGCATGATGGAATGAGTCCCCAAAGTAGGGAGAAATAGAAAGATCAGGAGACATCTGAGGAAGAAATATGGACATAGGTTCACAGGCTCATAGGTGTTTTTTAGGCTAACGACTACAAGGGCCTTTTTAAGCCTTGCCATGCATCCCAAATCTCTGACAAGTTCTGATACCCTTGATAAGTGTAAGCATGGGCCTGGGAGATAAACCATTTACAGGTTACCTGTGTCTATTAGAGACACAGGTGCCAAACCAGGGATGAATTTCCAGTTTCCTATGCAATTGTCTAAGTTGCACTTGAATTGGGTTAGGGAGGATCTCTGCTTCACATGGATGGGGAGCCTGTTCCATAGACGGGGTAGTCTTGGGATATATACCGATCTCTCCAGCAGGTCCTATTTATATCAAGGCAAGGTTTAAGTCTTTAGAACAGGTGATTCTAGTGCTGTTTGTTTTGTGGATATGCAGGAGGTCCATCAGAGTGGGGTCTGACAATGCCCTGTATGCCACGCATTGATGTCTCCTCAAAAGCCTGTAGGAGACAGAATACAAAGATAGGGCCTTGAGGCAGTCTGCATAGGACATTTTACTTACGCCCTGTATTGTTTTAGTGAGGAAAGTCTGTGGACATTCCAACTGTTGGATATGCCTGGTTAGGTACATACCAAATGGGGCATTGCACTAAGTGATAGGTGTGATGAATGCCGAATACAGTGGAACAATGACTTCCTTGGACTTAGATGCCATACCTGTGTTTATAAGTTGCGCAACACAAAATTATTCCCTTACCACTGTAGACATTTGATGGTCAAAGTCTAGATTACCATTTATGTTTGTCCCTAAGTCCCTGACTACTGGGTCAACTCTATGTAGTGTGTTGTCAATATGATAGTTACCAAGGATGCATGACTTCCCAAAGGATACTATTATGCATTTCTTGGCATTTAGTTTTGGTCCATGGCTCTGACACCAGTTGTTTGTCTGTGTCAGCCCCTCCTGGAGAACATTTGCGTCAGTGTAAGATTCAATGATAGCTCCTAATTTGCAATCCTCTGCAAATTTAGACAACCTGAGACCACTGACATTGGCCTTAACTTCTGAGAAGTAAATGCCAAAAAGGAGCGGTTCAAGGACTGATCCCTGAGGAACTCCACTTGTGACTGGTCTCTTTGTAGAGGTGGACTCCCCAATTTTAAATTCCTGGGTCCTGTCTTTGAGCCAGTTAGCTATCCACTGGTGGGACATACGGGTTTGTACCTAACCTGTTGAGTATATCCGCAATGCCTGAGTGGGATATTGTGTCAAATGCCTTGGACAGGTCAAGGGACGGAGTGTGAACAATTTTGCCCTCATCCATTGCTTTGGTGACCTTTTCAAAGAAGACCACCAGGTTGAGTAGGCATGAACTGTCCTTGACGAAACCAAACTGAGTTGGATTCAGTGTCTGGAGGTTTACTATATATCTGTTGATCAGCTCCATGATAATTCTTTCCAAGGCTTTACATATAAGACTAGTGAGACGTATGAGTCTGTAATTTCCAGGGTCTGTAGATGGCCCACCTTTGTGCAGTGGGATGACTGTTGCCATTCTCTATTCATGAGTTAGGATGCCTGTTAGGAGGCTACACTTAAATAGTAATTCCAGAGGCCCTGATAGGTCATGTTTAGAAGGCACCCTAGGATACTGTCTGGGCCCATTGATGTAGTGTTCTTGGTCTTAGAGAGAGCATTAAGCACCTGTTCCCTAGTGATAGTAGGGGGGAGTTATATTTGATGATATTTCCTGAGGGAAGGTTGAGGGGCAGAGAGGAGTAAAGTTGGAGCAGAATTTATCAGCCAGGAGGTTTGCTATATCTTGTGGCTCAATTTACAATGTGTTCTGCACACAATTGTGTATTTCCTTTGTAGCTGCAGATACAGCTAAAGAATGCTTTGTGGTTGTCCTTTGCCTGGGAGGCCAAACTTACCTCAAATTTGGATTTGGTAGAATGTATTTGTCCTCTGAGTTATTTGTTTAGTTTGATGAGAGTGCTTTTATCCTGCTGGGTGATGCACCTCCTAATTTTGCCATGATTTTCTTCCTCCTGTTATACAGCCTACTGATTTTGTGATTCCACCAGGAAGGCTTGTTTTTTGAGTTAGTTCTGTACTTCCTCCTGGTGGGTGCAGCTGTTGATTTGCTTGTACAGGGTTTCTGTGAATAGTGTTCTCAGGGTTTATGGGGGCTTGAAATTTTTCCAGGTTCTCACTTAATAGCAGGGGGTTAGCCTTAGAATAGTTCCTGAATATTCAAGGTTTAGCTGGGGGTCCTGGTATAATTTTTACTTCAAAGAAGACCATTTTGTGGTCTGACCTTACCAGGGAAGGCATTACAGTAAGTGGTGTGCAGCAGTCTCCCATATTAGTGAAGACCAGACGAGTATGGTTGCACCCGTGGTTGGTGTATGGACTATCTTGTCTAGGGAGTTTGTGTTTACATGGGAAAGATAAAGAGATTTAGTATGGTGTAATATTTATACAAAGGAGAAAGCAAAACTGATCAATACAAAAAGAGCAGCAACAAAGATATTTGAACAGAAATACAGGCAAAGAAATCCAGATATGGAAAACTTTACAATACAAAACATAAGAAGACAAAGAGGAAAAGCAGAAAAGGAGATTAGTTTTGGAGAAGTTAAAGAAATAGAAATTGAGGTTATGGAGTGCCTGTGAAGTGAAGGATTCAGGGTAGAAAATCTAATTCAGAAAGCACCACAACAGGATAGAGCAATGGACATCCAAATTAAGGGGAAACCAGTGGAACAGGAAGCAATTGGTCAGATGCCATACGAAGATATGTTGGAGCCTTCCACAGGAAACCAGTATAAACATTCACTTGAAGCTGGACAGCAAAGGAAGGAACATGAAACTGTGGAAACTCTGACATGGTCAATGTTGAGGAGTGATAGGCCAGTGAGTTCCTATATGATAGAGAAATGAATGGCACAGGATGAAATTGGAGGGAATGTGCCACTGGAAGATATTACAGAACTTTCTATATAATGCCCGCAGGAAATAGAAAACAAAAAAATGTGCTCTCAGTTTAGAAAAAAATGAGCTAAGAGATGAGTTGCTTGATTTAATAGAGACAGACAGGCATATTAAGATCAATAAAACCAAAAAAGTCAGAAGTTTGATAAAACAAATGAACACAGTAATTAAGACTATCCATAGAGATCAATGCAATATAACAGAAGTAAACAGGATATATTACTGTGCAGCTAAATTAATAACTGATAAGGTTCAACATAGGGTAACGAGGGAAAAGAAGGGGAGAAATCAAATACCATCATGGAAAAATTGAATAGAGAAAACTATAAAGCAATTAAGACAATAAGTGTCATTGTTAGAAGAGTAAAGAAGAGGAACAGATCAACAAAAATATTTAGAAAGATAGACATCCCAAAAAACGAAAGAACACAAACTGGTAACCACAAAAAATCCCCAACAAACGAAGAAACCAGCCACTTGTAAACTTAGCGCTCAGATTTATTCAAAACACAAAATACAGCCTGTATCAGGAAGCTTCATCAGAGATATGGAATAGCGAGACAGCGCTTTAAATGACAAATACCACTAATTGCCTGTGTTTACAAATAGTATCATTTACATCAGATATAACTCAAACAAATCAAAATAAAATGTTAAAATAAATTAATACAAGGTATGTATGTTAACACATCCACTGTTGATGGAAAAACAGCGGGCTATTGTACGTGAGCACCCAGGAAACACTAATAAAATAAGTACAGTTACCATATAAGGCTAACAGTATATTTTGTTAAAAAACAACTATAAAATATCTCTCTACAAAGAAGATAAACAACTAAGTAATCGCCTAAAAGTTGGTGAAATATATTAATAAGCAAAACACAATTCGCTAATATAATACCTAGAGAAAAACAAATTCAAAGAATTTTTCTATCTTTGACAATAAACATTCTATGAGCACGTAAAGTGCATGTAGCTAATGCTCATATGGGAAATACAGCAACAAAGTCGTGTTGGAACAATAATCAAAAGTAATCAAAAGTACAAGGCTAAAGTTGACACAGGGGTGTCACCTCATATGCGATTTAAGTTTCAAAAAGGGTGTAATGTTACAACTTTCATTTAAACCTGGGGTACTAAAAGCATTCATTTTAAGTTGCCATAAAAGCTCACGTACCTCCAGGTTCAAAGAAAGTGGTCCACCTCTATAAGATTCAGATAGGTGGTCAACACCCATCGAATGGCCAGGAAATAAACCAATATGTTTGGCCAAAGCGTTCTCATTGTTTCTAGTTCTAATAGTGTAAATGTGCTGGTATATTCTGTCCCTGAACCTTCTATCGGTCTTACCGATATAGAAGGCAGGGCAGCATGCACAGTACGCTATATAGATAATAGACTTAGTGTTACAGTCAATTCTATGAGTGATGGAATATTTTTTGTTATTGTTATCTACAGAACAGAAACCACCTGTTTTAATGTAAATACAATATTTACAAAAACCACATGCAAAGGACCCCTTAGTTCTGGATGTCGAAGTATCTACCATACCAGCTTGTAACAGGTCTTTAATATTTTGTCCACGCCTAAAGACGATGTGTGGTTTTTCCCCAAGTTTTTCGAGTAAGGAACTGTTGTTGGTGATAACAGCCCAATTCTTGTAAAGGATGTCACATATCTGTCCAGAGTCAACATTAAATGTTGTGATAAAACTACACAGCACCACATTAGTAGGCTCAACTACTATGCTGTCCAGACTGATTTCTACATTTTCAGTAGGTGGCATATCATCCAAAGAAAGTTGAAAGGACGACAATAAAGGTTTGTAAAACCCTCTAGATCTTTTATGGCTAACTTCACCTATCAAGTCATCTATCAAGGCATTTGGATAGCCTCTATTTGAAAATAAATCTCTCAAATACTCACATTCACTAAGAAAGTCTTCTAGCTCACTACACATACGGACAGCTCTTACAAGCTGTCCCTTGACAATAGCTCTTTTTTGTCTCATTGGGTGTGAGCTAGAGAAATGGAGAAATGAATTGATGTAAGTGTCTTTTCTATAAATGACAGAATTAAGCAGATTGTTGTGACTATTTTTTGACAATTTAACATCCAGGTAATTAATAACTTCCGTGTTGAAGTTATAAGTGAACTTCAGGAAGGGAGTTGTACTATTTAGGAAGGCTACAAAGTTATCTGCTTCACTGGAATTCCCTTTAAACAGTAAGAAAATATCGTCCAGGAAGCGGGTGTAATAAGAAATTTTGTTACTCCACTCCACATTACTAAGCACATACTTCCTCTCCCAAAATGCCATAACTAAATTAGCTTTTGGATATACACTTCATTTTCAAAAATGAAAAAGTTTGATGTCAAAATTATGTCAAGAATTTCTGTGATGTTATCAATCTCAAGAGAAGAGGCACCGAGCTCTATAAGGAGAAGCTCGATCCACTCACAGGCCTCTAAGTGGGGTATAGATGTATATAAATCTACAACATCTATTGTTAAGAAGTTGTTCCCTTGAACTTCCCCAAAATTGTTGATGTTAGTGAGAAAAGACCACGAGTCTTTGCAAATTGTTGGCACTTGTTCGACATATTTTCTAAGCAGTGAATCAATATACTTAGAACAGGGGTAAGTCACTGAGGCCCGCCCATCGATCAGAGCTCTCATTGGAGGATCCCCAAGGTTTTTATGAACCTTGGGGATCCCGAAACCGATAGAAGGTTCAGGGACAGAATATACCAGCACATTTACGCTATTAGAACTGGAAACAATGAGAACGCTTTGGCCAAACATATTGGTTTATTTCCTGGCCATTCGTTCCGATTTATGGGTGTTGACCACCTATCTGAATCTTATAGAGGTGGACCACTTTCTTTGAACCTGGAGGTACGTGAGCTTTTATGGCAACTCAAAATGAATGCTTTTTGTACCCCAGGTTTAAATGAAAGTTGCAACATTACACCCTTTTTGAAACTTAAATCGCATATGAGGTGACACCCTGTGTCAACTTTTTTGATTACTTTTGATTATTGTTCCAACACGACTTTGTTGCTGTATTTCCCATATGAGCATTAGCTACATGCACTTTACGTGCTCATAGAATGTTTATTGTCAAAGATAGAAAAACTCTTTGAATTTGTTTTTCTCTAGGTATTATATTAGCGAATTGTTTTTTGCTTATTAATATATTTCACCAACTTTTAGGCGATTGCTTAGTTGTTTATCTTCTTTGTAGAGAGATATTTTATAGTTGTTTTTTAACAAAATATACTGTTAGCCTTATATGGTAACTGTACTTATTTTATTAGTGTTTCCTGGGTGCTCACGTTTTCCATCAACAGTGGATGTGTTAACATACATACCTTGTATTAATTTATTTTAACATTTTATTTTGATTTGTTTGAGTTATATCTGATGTAAATGATACTATTTGTAAACACAGGCGGTATTTGTCATTTAAAGCGCTGTCTCGCGCTATTCCATATCTCTGATGAAGCTTCCTGATACAGGACGCGAAAACGCTGTATTTTGTGTTTTGAATAAATCCGAGAGTTAAGTTTACAAGTGGCTGGTTTCTTCGTTTGTTGGGGATTTTTTGTAGAAAGATAGACATGATAAAAGCAATGTGTAGTATTAGAACAGATTCGGATCTATCATGCACTATCGCAAATAACAAACTAAAAATCTCAGCACAGTTGGAAAAACTTAGAAGATATGCAAATAAATATAAAGAAAAAGTACAAAATAAGCAATTTATTGATGACTCAAAAAAGTTTTATAGAGATTTGGGAAACAAGGTAAAAGGAATTGAAAGACCACCAAAAAAACAAGAAATCGATATATTTTGGAGAAGTATTTATGATGATCCTGTGGAACCTAACAAAGATGCTAAATGGATAGAAGAAGTAAAAGAAAGAATAGACAGCTTAATGGATTAAGGGCAAGACAGAATAGCAGCAGTGACAAAGAGTCACCTTGGAATATCCCCCTTTGAATTTTTATCTCTGGGATAATAATGTGTCCTTTATCATGGCTTTAACTGCAAAGTGGTCTGCCACTGTTTCATGGTCACTGTGTTAAAGGTACAGGATATGAAATGGAATGAAGTAACGGCCAGAGAGATTGAAACAAAGTTAAGAAAAGCCTCTAACTGGAAAACCCCAGGCCCAGCTGTAGTGCCTAATTTCTGGCTAAAAGAATTAACATCTTTGCATGAAGATTTAGCCATGAGTAAGAACTATTTATGTGTGCATCCCAAACAGACACCAACCTGGCTAAGAACAGGAAAAACAATGCTCCTACTTAGAGTGAACCTACAAGCTACCCTAAAAATTATAGACCAATAACATGCCTTCAGACAATGTATAAACTATGCACTGGAATTGATGCTGACAGAGTTTATAGTCGTTTAGAAGAAAACTCAATTATGGCAATAAAACAAAAAGGCAATAAAAGAAAGATGTATGGAACAAAGCATCATCTGTTGTTTAATAAATTCATAGTGGAGAACTGTAAAAAAGGGGAAGAATATAAGTATGGCATGGATTGACTACAAAAAAGCATTTGATAGTATCCCACATTCATGGATAAATGCTTAAAAATTTATAAGATACACCCTACACTGATCGACCACATTACAGTGACCATGAAACAGTGGCAGACCACTTTGCAGTTAAGCCATGATAAAGGACAAATTATTATCCCAGAGATAAAAATTCAAAGGGGACTATTCCAGGGTGGCTCTCTGTCACCGCTGCTAGTCTGCCTAGCCTTTAACACATTAAGCTGTCTACTTAACAGGTTAGGCCATGGCTATAACTTGGCTCCTAAAAACAACAAAGTGTAAAGACTTCTCATCATCTCTTTGTCGATGATTTAAAACTGCATAGCTCATCAGATAAGGAAACAAAAACACAACCACAAGTTGTCAAAACTTTTTCAGATGATGTAAGAATGTCATTTGGTCTTAACAAATGTGCAAAAGCAACCTAAACTGCAGTACCAAGAACATATCAGTTCGGGACAAGAATGTAATATAAAAGAACTGAGCAAGAGGCAGTGTATAAATATTTGGGAATTGATGAAGGATCAACATTAAAACATGAACAAATGCAAATAAAACTTAGTAAGGACTACTTTAGAAGATGTAAATTAATCCTGAAAACATGGTTGACATCTAGGAACAAAATTCAAGCTATAAACCAATTTGCTCTTCCTGTCCTAACTTACAGTTTTTGAGTGATTGACTGGCTCCAAAATGTGTTGGATAGATTAGACAGGAAAACAAGAAGGATGCTTCATGTTCAACAAACAATTTATAAAAATCAGTGCATACCAAGATTATATATTTCCCGTTGTGAAGGAGGGCTCGGCCTCCTTGAAATTAATTACATGTGTAGAACTGGAGTCGTGGGACTGCACACATATCTGCTGACTTTACAAGACCCAAATGTAATGAAAGTTTTGAAACATGAGGAGGATAAATCTAAGATGACTTCTCTGCTTAGTCTAGCAGAAGCATAGTGGAATGGAAATCAAACCAAAAATAGATAAAAATCAGGCAGCAACTGAATGTGCCAAAAACAAAAGAAAGAATTTAAGGTGAAAGACCCGATGAGAAGGCAAGAAATGTGGAAAATGCATAAATATAGTTGCAAGTATAGTAAACTTATGGAATAACCTCATGCTGATTAGGTTCAAATGCAGGAATGGTTAAGGAGAGGCAAATTCAAACCAAGAGATAAAAGGTTAATATTGGCAGCCCAAGATAGTGGGCTACATATACGCTGGTTTACAAAGTCCATTGAACATGTAGAAGAAACAGACAAATGTAGATTTGTAAAACAGAATTGGAAACAGTTGCACACTTCGTTGCTGGTTGTGACATACAAATGGCAGAAGGACTGTATATTGAAAGGCATAATAATGTGGCAAGACTATTGCACTGGGGATTGTACAAACATTATTGTATTGAAGTGGCTGAAAAACACTGGAAACATGAGAGAGGAAGCATCATAGAAAGTGGTGAAGTCTAAATCACATGGGATCACCCATTACCAACAGTTCGAAAGACAGATGCTAGAAAATCGGATATAGTGGTCCATGAAAAGACGACAAAAGTAGCATTGATCATGGAAATTGTCACAACCAGTGACTACAGTGTCTTGCATACAGAGAGACACACAGAGTCATAATATATCAGGATTTGCAGGCAGAAATGAGAGCAATGTGGAAGAAAGATACCCAGACAGTTCCAATAGTAGTAGAAGCAAAAGGTCTTAGAAAAAAGAATTTAAAATCGTATTTAGATATGTTACCAATACATGTAACTCCATATGAATTGCAGAAGGAGTCATTACTGGGCACATTGCAGGTGCTGTATAGAGCACTTCTGGCTGACACCAAAGAGTGAAACAATACTAATTTCATAAACTTTAATTATACCGTGACTTAGGAATGGGTACCATTCCCATCATGATAATAGAAACCCAAAAGATTTGGAGAAATTAAAAGAATATATTTAATATGATTTTTTTTTTTAAAAATCACTGCAGATAAACAAAACTACATTATGAACTAAGTCACGATGAATTAACTGATATCTTCTGACAATGGTAATGAAAGAGATTTTATTGAGAATGGTAGGAGAGTGGTGTTGGACTGTTTTGGATATTACGAACACTGAAGCAGCTGTCTGAATGTTGTTTCTGTGAAGCAAACAGTAAACCAAAAAGAAAAAAAATTTGCAGAACCATGACAGACTATACGCAAGTGTGTGTGTGTGTGTGTGTGTGTGTGTGTGTAGAGGGAGATGCTGTCTGCTGATTGTGAGCTTGGCTAGTGGAAGGGGCAATGACACTCAGACATTAAGTTGGTTGAAGTTGGTCATAGGGCTCTGATGTTCATCAGGTAGAACATGGCATTAAGTAAGCTCCATTCTCTGTTAGATTTGGAAGGAGTCTCACATCACTGCCACAAGGAGCAATCATTACTAATGGACTATTTGTACTCTTTTTTCCAAGAATGCAGTTGCAATGACAGGACAGACACTTTACCAGCAGAAGGGGTGACTAAGAATAATAGACTGAAACCCCTGCATATGGTTAAGGCTACTTTGAATGCTGTTATCACTTCAGCAGATTCAGGCAGGGGTGTGGTTTATGCTTTGTGGAAACCTGGGGCAGCGAGACTCAGTCTGCATGATAATTTTTATATAAATAAATGATGTGCTGTTAATGTTGTTGCTTGAGCTACTAAATGGAAAAAAAAGTGCATATAGAGAACACAAGTCATTAGTTAATCTACACAGTCTCTATATCAGTTTATGGCAATATTTGACCACTTGAAATTAGGTACCAGCTTATATTTATGCTAAGATTCAAGTAATTTTATAACTGACTTGGATAATATCATTAGTACTAATGTTTAGTTTATTTTTATCTGAAAAGCAAATAAAAGGTGCACAATTTTCACTTACTCTTTTTTGCACAAACTCAGTATCTTTTGTTGCTATTTTTTTCTATGTGCATTTTCCTCCCTCTGCCTGCTGATCATCAGGCCTCTCCAATCAGACTGAAGCTCATTTGCTCCCTATGGGTGAGGAGTTCTTCTCACACTCCCTATGGTGTGAGCAGTCCAGAGGGGCCATTATCCAGGCAAACATTAGGTATGTTGGTGCTCTCATCTGTATCCTGGCAATGTGACATTATTTTTGTATGCAAGTCCTAACTCCTTCTCATGGGTGGTAATGTGGGTATCTGCATCACCTTATAGACCACCTATGTTTCTCTATCAGTTTGTGAACACCTCCATCACATGGCCATTAACAGTTACCGTCATTGCATTGTTCCCACACTGGCTTTCACCCTTTTACCATCACCCCTGCCATCTGGCAGTAATTAATCCAGAAGCTGGAGCATTGGCTGGCTGCATACTATACCCTCCTCACAATACAGACAAAACCCAAGCTTCCAGGCTGTGCCACCATGTGCTCAAACCAATATCTAAACTTAGGTTACCTCGGTCATAGTCATGGCATTATCCCTGTATAACACTGGCATAGCTTTTTTTTTGTTACTTGTACCTATTATTAAATGTGTGGCCCAGTGGTTAACAGGACTGTATCACAACATCTGGACTCCCACTTTAATTCTCATTGGGGTCACACTATGTGTGGCTTTCATGCTTTTTTTTTCCCTTCCTATCATCAAGACATGCAGGCAAGTTGAATGGCAATGCTAAACCATTCTTAGATTGGTGTAGCAGTATGGCTGTATGAGTGTATCCTCTTATGTTTTGACATTCCACATAGGCTGGTTCCTGTCTTGTACCCTTTTCCTGCTAAAACACAGTCTTGCTTCTGTGATCCGGAACTTCATAAGCAAGTCTAGAAAATGGATGCAAAGATAGATCATAAATGGTTACTCACTGTCTGAGTGTAAGGTAACTTTTTATGGGACAGGTGCATGAGACCTCTCAGAACACACCTGTGCAGTTTGACATGCAAGAAATTTCTCCGAATTACAAAATAAATGTGCTATTTTATAATCAGAAGTTAACCATCCTAAATATGTGCATGTGTGTATATATGTATGAATATTTATATGTCCATTAATCGATCCATAAACCTATTTTTCCATTTTTGCACATGGACTCAGGGTATAACATCAAGAGCCACAGTATTCATACTGCGGGCTGGTAGCCCTGCCACACGCATACATTCACAATCACACACACCTATACACACGCATCCATCTACACACAAATTTAAACCTATGGCCAAATAAGACTGCCCAGTCCACCTACTGCATATCTTTGGAATGATGGGGATTACTGGAGCAGCCAAGAAAAACCCAAGCAAACTCAGGGAGAACATGCGGACTCCACACAGAAAGCACCACAGTCAAGAATCGAACCAGAGAACCTTTTACTATGAGGTGACAATACTACCCTCTGTGCCAACATATATAAGCTTCCATCAAATATGATGTTAAACATAATCACTTTTTCTCAGTCTATTGAAACAAACATTCAGCTTTTTCACCTGCAGTCAGTGCAGCTGGAGCAGACCAGTTTAGTGTAAGACATTCTGATAGGACTAGATGGATCTGTGGAGGTGCATTGCAGGTGGTTTTCCTGGGTACTCCAGTTTTCTGGATCACACTGACCTCAGGCAGGTTGGATATAATTGCCCCTGTACACATTTACACTCTGCAAAACAACTGTGCTGATGACACAAACAGTGAAAAATGTCTGCAAGTGGGCTTGATTGAGTAACTGTGGGATTATGTTGTGTACCATTTGTATGCTTTTACAATAAATTGGATGACTTTTAAACTAATATGATGGAATGCCAGATCATTTTTGATGGAGGTTTCAAATTTTGGGTCTATGCACTGTTGGAATGCAGCTCTGATTCTCTGTTGGTGATTGTATAGTTTATATATATATATATATATATATATATATATATATATATAAAATGTATATATATATATATATATATATATATATATATATATATATATATATATATATATATATATATATATATATATATATATATATATATGTATATATCTATCTATATATCTATATATATATATATATATATTATGTATATATATATATATATATATATGTATATATATATATATATATATATATATATATATATATATATATATCTACGTATACATTTAGACACACACACGTCCTACAACTACAAGAGCAAAGATAAAGGTTAATTTTTCTCAACTAATGCATTATGCATCATGGCTTGGTAACTTCCTTTATAATGCCTTGCAGACTGTTCCTATTCAAGGAAAACCATTAGACGTAAGACAGGTACCTTGCCGTTCAGCCATTCATTGCACTTTTATGCATCATCCTTAAGCACGTGTAAGGCTGTTCATGATGATTAACAAAGATCTGATGGAGTGGCTGGAGAAAATAATGCAATCTGGGAATAAAAACTGCCAGATTCTACACTGAGAATGCTCAAAAAATCAGATTGTAAGTGCAACCTGAATTTCGTATAGCCTTGACCTAAAAATTATACTTGCATGTTATGAATGCTAGGTACAGTACACACATTTCATTCATAGAGTCTGTAACATGATCCATGCTAGCTCTGTTGGGAATTTATAACTTACATACTGATTATGTAGATCAGTCTGTTTTGTTTTCCTGTTCCAGTTGGCAGTAATCCCAAGTATATAGAGGTGGAAGGGCTGGGGGACTTGCTTAAACTATATGTTTTGTCCTATTGCAGATCAGATGAGTCTCTTTAACTACACCTCACCTATGCGTATGGGGTTTAAATACTGCTTATGTGGAACAGAAAGGAAGTGTGTCTACAGCTTTATACAAGGCCTGCATTCTGTCTTGTAAAATGCTGATCATTCTGTACAAATAGTTTATTACCTAAATACGAAACAGTGGTGTGGCATTTATGAAGAGTCAAATCTATATTATACCATGAAGAGATGCATATGCAGCTCAAATTTAAATGTAACACAGTAGTAATCACATTATTGTTTCTTCTTTGTGACAGATAAAAAACCATGTACTGAGATTTTGAGACCAAAGCGTGCTTCTGACTTTGCAACAGAGGTAGAAAGAAAACGTAAGTGATCATAATTACTATTGCAATGTGATATAATACAGCAGTCAAAAAAGAAGGTTGATATTTACAAGTAATTATTAACACTTAGATGTAGATGTATAGAGTAAAAATTAAGTAATTAGTGTCCTACAAAACTGCTAAGGAATACTGTAAACTGAGTCCAAGTATTCACTTTGGAATTTCTGTTTTTAATACGTCTTAAACAATATGCAGTGGAGTACGACAGACAGGATGTGTTAGGTGGTCTAATTTTTATCACCTAACTGTCCCTAATATTCAGAGAGAGTTTTTCCACTAGTGTAAATTGACTAATGTGGGTTGGTTGTGAGGTTGAAGGCAAGAATTCTAATTCAGGGATAAGGTAAAGCTCTAGCTGAATATTTAATCAGCATGTAATTAACCTGTCTCTAATCAAACATGCTGTCAACCCCCCCCCCCCAACACCTACTGCCCTGTAGTCATGGTACAAAAAACAATCTTTCTCACAGCGATGAATGTGTCATTGCCATTAAAAGATGATAACGTTCTCCTCCTAACGAAAAAAAACAGCTGAGTAGAATTACTCATTAGAACCACTTATGAAGGAGACCATGTGGTTAGTTTGCAATAGCTTCTCCCCAGGACTGCCACATTTGCATGAAGATTTGCCAGCAAGACTCCTTTCCTCACTAGGATCATAGGAGGTTACTAGCTACTGACCTGGAGCCTAGTCGTTTCATCCCAATGTAATACCATAGATACTCTAGTCAGTACCCAGGATTGTATTTAGTAATGGCTACCCATGTTCTGGAGGGTTGTGGGCATTATCCCCAGTAAGAATTTATGGTGCCCCATCCACTCGTTCATGTTCCTTTTGAGCAGTGTCCTAGAGGTGCTCTGCTTCACATGAATTGGCAGCCTATTCCAAAGACACGGCAGTCACTGGGTAACAAATCTGTCCCTCCAGCAAGTTCCATTCAAGTCACAAGCCTTTAGGATCATGGAATGGGTAGCTCTAGTCCCATTTGATTTATGAATGTGCAGCAAATTCATTAAGTTTGGGTCAGAGATTGCTCTGTAAGCCAGGCATACGTCTCCCTAAGTTTATAAGATACTGAGTATAGTGACAGGGACTTTAGCTGGTCTGTGTAAGGCACATGCTGGACTTTCTTGATCTTCTTAGTTAGAAACTTTTGAGGTGTCTCCAATTGCTGCAGGTGCTTTGTTCAGTACATGCCGAAAGTGGCATTATACTCAATTATGGGCCTGATTAGTGGTGAGTATAGCTGGGTTCTAACCTCTATTACTCTAGAGGCAATATCTTTGCTAATCAATTGTGCTACGTAGAAAGCTTTCCTTATTACAGCAGACAAGTGGTGGTCAAAGTTAAGGTTGCAGTCTATTTGTGATCCCAGATCTCTTACCACTTCATAGGTACATATGGTATTGTTGTTAATTTGATAGTGTAAAGAGACATTGTTTTTACTGAATGGAATGATGATGCATTTCTTTGCATTCAGTTTAAGACTGTGACTAAGACACCAGTCATTGGTCTGCATAAGACTCTTCTGAAGTATACGGACATCATTTGGGGATTCAATAATTGCACCCAGTTTGCAGTCATCCACAAAGTTGGGTCAGCCACAGCCCCTTAGCTTTGGCCTAAATGTCTGAGGGTGCCCAGCACTGACCCTTGTGGTACCCCGCTAGTGACAGGTCTGCTGGTTGATGTGGAGTCACCCACTTTGATAATGTGTGACCGGTTTGTGAACCAGTTGGCAACCCATCTCACAACAAAGGGGTTTACATTCAGTTTGCTAAGTTTATCAGTAATGCCTGAGTGTGGGATTATGTCAAAGGCCTTTGTCAAGTCAAGGTATGCTGTGTGCACAGATTTGTCCTCGCCAATAGCCCTGGTCACATTTTCAAAGAAATCCACTAGATTTAACAGGCAGAATCTGCCCTTGACAAAGCTAAATTGGGTTAGATCTAGGGTTTGGAGGTCCATGATAGTACATTCCATGGCTTTACAGATAAGGCTGGTCAGAATAATGAGTCTATAATTTCCTGGGTCTGTTGTTAAGCCACCTTTGTGGAGGAGAAAACTGTTGCTGCTCTCCATTCTGCATTACAAAGTCTGTGGTTAGGCTGTGATTGAATAGGGTACTTAATGTTGATGCTAGTTCATGTTATATTTGTTTAGAAGACAGCCTGGGATGCTGTCTAGTCATATAGAGGCTGTTTTTTGCCTTAGACAAGACTAGGGCCACTGCCAGCAGAAAGCAGCAGCAGGAAGGTATTGTTTGAGTCAATCAGACTTACTGTGATTCTGATACGTAAGCAGTTAAGTTTTTTTCCTCACAGTAAGTCTTTCTGAATATAGGATGTATTCTTTAAAAGATCAGCATGATATATAACCCAGAGATTTTCAGTGAAAAAATGTTTTATATGAATATAAAATAGAACAGAATATTTAGATAAATTAAAGTTTTAAATATTATTTCTTTGTTAGTCAGAACTATGCCTGACTAAAACATACACAGCTGGTTCAGGGTATTTCAGTTTTTTTTTTTGTTGTGATTTACCACCCCCCTGTACAAATTCAGGGAGGCACCTCTTAATAACCTTATCATTTCTCTATGGGCCTAAGGCATATATTTGAAAACAAACTCATCAAATATTGCTTAATAGGTTCATATGCACTCACCAGGCTATTGATCTGTGAGGATCTTAAGAATCATTGAGTGGTTTTCATGCTACCATTGGACTTGTGAATGTGCAATAGTTCTGACAGGATAGTGACTGCTGAGGATCTACATGCGAGACAGAGGTTGCTTCTTTGTAGTCTTCATACTACCAAGAAGGGCAAGGTTTTGAGATGGTCTACATAGTTTTGTGATTCAGACCTTTAATTCTTTTACTGAGAAAGCATTGTGGTTGCTCCTGTTGTCACAAGTGTTTGGACAGGTACATACCAAATGGGGCATTATATTCAGTGATCAGCCTGAAGAAAGTGGAGTACAGTGGTTTGTGTCTTAAAACAAAGAAAAGAGGTAGAAACAGGTTGACAATGGCTGTTTGTTAACTTATTAGTTTCGAGTTTTAAATCAGCCTAAACAATAGATGGCTTGTGGTATGTATCACTGAAGCCAATATTGCTGAGAAATGTTTTTTACAGTTTTGAGGGACTGAGTACATTGATGACTGGTAGTGATCTTACCATCTAACTGCACATGCTTGTTAGAGGTAGGGTTATGAATGATGTATAATTTTGTTACCCTGTTTTCTATGAACCACTACTATGTGAGATCCTGTGGAGGTAAGTTGAAAGCATGCTATTAAATCTATGACAAATCTGAACTTTCAGAGATACATTGTAGCTGCTGTTTGCCTTTAGACCTCCTGAGGATGTCAGTGAGCAACAAGAATCCAAATCAGAATCACATTTATTGGCCAAGTGTGCGTGCATACAAGGAATTTGACTCTGGTTTCAATGACTCTCCATAAATGACAATACATACAACTATTAAGAACAAGCCAGAAAAAAATTTAAATATACATATCCGTATACATACAACGTACAAAGAACAGTTCACTGCAAGAAATACTGAAACTCTGAAAGAAACAAGAATTAACTGAAGTAAAGGCCACAAAAGTTCAACAGTTTACAAACCTCGCTATGTTCAGAATAACAAGATGCAAATTTCCAGAAAATGCTGTGCAATAGGTAGACCATTAAAAAAACTCTTTAATAAAAAATATTTAAAATAATTTTAAATAATAAATATTACTTAAAATAAGATACGTGCTTTTGTTTTGTTTTACCATAAAACATCATCAGACAAATCTAAGGAAGTAGGGCTAAGAATTTATCTAAGAGTTCACTCCTTAGCAGCCAATCAAAATGTCAAAATTGAGCCAGAACTCCCCTTAAAGGGAAACTTGCTTTATCTTCTTAAAGTCTTTAATTTTAACAGGCTGGAAATGGAGATACATTCATTAATATGTTCCTACCTATTACACAGCATTTTCTGGGGATTTACATCTTGTTCTGAACAGACCAGGGTTTGTAAGCTGTTGAAGTTTTGTGGCTTTTACTTCAGTTTGTAGTTTTATTGCTTTTTCAGCTTGTGAAGAACCAAGTATTAACAATACTCAGAGGCTTGAGAAAAAGAATACCCCAGCCTAATAAGGTGAGCTAACCGTTTATAATTTGATGGCCTGTGGAAAAAAAAAAATGTTCTTATATCTGCCTGTTTTGGTATGTAGAAAGAGAACTATATGAAATAACTTTTTAGGGATTGTAGCCACCCATCTGAGATGTTGGATGATTTATACAACTGGGTTTTGGAACACAGAAGGATTAGATATCGGGCCTTAATATGACACCCTCACTTATTTCATTCTATGGAGCCTGCTGATAGTCATGAAGATATGTTCCAAGCCTTTGTGGTCGAATACAACAGGTTCTTTTTTTCTTTAAAACAGGCAATCAATAGCCATTGGAACATGTTTTTTGGAACCTTTGGCATAACAAACGAGCTAGGTGAGCAATCAAAGTTTATCTAAAAGAACAGAATTTAAAACTTTTATTTGAAAGTAACAGAGACTGCATTGACATTGGAATAAAGTGCTGTAGCACCTGTACGCAATGTAGGGCTATTTTACATGGTACATATTATTCTGTGGCAGGTTATCCAAAATTGTTATCAGTTGGAGTTGTTTATACTGCTTTTTTTTCTTCCTGCCCATTGTTTTATATTGACAAGACTATTGGAGCAATGAGAAAAAAAAATTACCAGCATGCTTATGCGATTAAAAGGAACACAACGTAAATGCTCTATATAAACACTCTATTAAATGTAAAGACTTTAAGAAATTTGTTTCACAGTCTTGGAGAAAGTCCCATTGCCTATTAGGGGGTGACTGAGAGCACTGTTTAGAACAGTGTGAACTGAATGCAGGGGTCTACCCTGGAATAAATGACTTTATTTCCATTAAAGCTGCACTTAAAGTTAAAGCTGCTAGTATTTGATTATGTATCTATTTGACCATATAGATTTTTTTTTATTTATACTGCTTTTATGATTTTATTCTTAAATTGTTAATTATTTCTTTTTACTAGGTGTTTGACACTATCTTTTTAACTTAAATTATTTCTGAGTTTGGTTTGCAGTGTTGTGTGTACACAGTTTTTCTAAGCACTGTCACTTTAGGGTTTTCTCGTTCTGGCACCTTTTTGCCTTTTTAAATGCATCCAGACAGTTGTTTTCTGTTCCCGAAGAGGTCACTGTAGTTTTTGTAACAAAAGCACTAAAACAGGATTAAAACTATTCACTGTGACATCTGTGAGGCGATTTGTTGTTTTTATAATCCTCTATGTTGATAAACCTTGAGATTGCAGCATTTACTTCTCAACAGCTATGTTTTTAAGTGGCATTCTGTTTACTGCAGGCATATGCAAAATATTTAAAACAAGCTATCTTAAAGTAAAAATAACTTTGACTCATGAATACATGAGAATATTATGAAGGAGGTATGACAAGATGGTGACCAGCTAATACATTCAGTTTTCTGCTCTACATATAAACCAAAACTAACAGAAAAATATACAAAAAGTTTCAGTTGGAAGACTATACTGAGAGATTCAGTATGAATAGACGACTGAAGAACTTTATATTTTTCTTCAATCCACCAGAGTTTTTGTTAAACTATCAACAAAAAAAAATAATCACTGAAAATGACTATAGGATGAGACATCTACAATCCAGTTATCAAGATTCCATGGTAAAAAATGAGCTACAGTCTTTTTTGCCTTTTTAGGCAGATTCGAGCTAATGGACCTTCTAACCTAACTTCTAAAGCAAATAAAAAAACAAACCGCTTGACCACATCAAGTGGGCTTTGCTTAGTGCTACAAAACTACTTGTCCTTGAGGTCCTTCTGCATTTGGACAGCATCATTTATGTGTTGTTACAGAAACCTGGTTTGAGAGTACAGAGTGCACTCCTTTATCATCTGAATTTTGTAGTTACAGTTCCTTTAATCATGTTGGAAACTGTAGCGGAGTATCCATATTTGTTATCCTGAGACAGATACAAAAAGACTCATAAGCAGAGCTCATACAGATATAAACCACACTAAACAGGATAATTTTTCAGATCATAGTATGCTATAGGACCCATTCTATATCTGCAAGAAATCATATAACATTCATATATTTTTGGTTAACTCCCTATAAGTAGGAATGCTATTATCCTAGGTAACTTTAACTACCCAATAATAAATGGGGGCCCTATACAACCAATGTAGGATATTCACAAAAATTCTTAGTTTATATAAATAAAAACTCCCTGGATCAGGTTAAGGAACCCACTAGAGAATATACTTGATCTGGTCCTAACAAGTGTATCATTTGTATATACTATCCCTAAGGTATCCACTCAGTAGTCAAAAACAGATCAAAAACAAGGAACCTTCTCTGTCAAAATCTCCAAATCATCAGAAATAAACATCACAGAATTCAAGGAGTGCAAATGTACAAATCTGCTATAATATTATGACAGTCTTCAAATATGAGTATAAAAGAATTACCCAAAATGTTGACACTGCTAAGAGTCATGCAGACAAGTTCTCCTTGTATCTGAACAAATGCATTAACTTGATAGTCCCAGCTAGATCCAAAGAAATGGAGGCATTTAAAAGTGTACCAGCATGGTGGTCAACAAACATATAATAAAAGCAAGAAACTCCTTAACCTCTAGAGCACAACAAAGTCTCCATAATTAAGAAGAACCTCAAACAGTGTGTTAAGCTAAAAAGGGCAGCAGAAAACAAAGGATTCATGTGAACACAAACCAGCTACAGAAGCCAAAGAAAACTACAACATATTATTTAGACACGTCAGGAAAATAATGAAAAACATTCATCATTGCTCAGGGCTTAGTTAAAATGTACTACCTACTCAGATCCAGTGGATATGGCCAACAAACTGGAAACAAATTTAGTGCCAACTTCACTGCAGAGACACCTATTCCTAGGCTGCTTATCCAAAATAGACTGAAACCATCCATCGCAAAAGAACATGTACTGTAAGTGCTTTCCAAAATGAAAAAAAATCTCATCAACGCAGCTAAACAACTTATATGATTGCCTAATAAATAGCACTAAAAAACACTACAAAACTACCGGTCCTTGAGGTCCTCCTGCATTTGGACTGCATCATTTATGTGTTGTTACAGAAACCTGGTTTGAGAGTACAGAGTGCACTCCTTTATCATCTGAATTTTGTGGTTACAGTTCCTTTAATCATGTTGGAAACTGTAGCGGAGTATCCATATTTGTTATCCTGAGACAGATACAAAAAGACTCATAAGCAGAGCTCATACAGATATAAACCACACTAAACAGGATAATTTTTCAGATCATAGTATGCTACAGGACCCATTCTATATCTGCAAGAAATCATATAACATTCATATATTTGTGGTTAACTCCCTATAAGTAGGAATGCTGTTATCCTAGGTAACTTTAACTACCCAATAATAAATGGGGGCCCTATACAACCAATGTAGGATATTCACAAAAATTCTTAGTTTATATAAATAAAAACTCCCTGGATCAGGTTAAGGAACCCACTAGAGAATATACTTGATCTGGTCCTAACAAGCGTACCATTTGTATACACTATCCCTAAGGTATCCCCTCAGTAGTCAAAAACAGATCAAAAACAAGGAACCTTCTCTGTCAAAATCTCCAAATCATCAGAAATATACATCACAGAATTCAAGGACTGCAAATGTACAAATCTGCTATAATATTATGACAGTCTTCAAATATGAGTATAAAACAATTACCCAAAATGTTGACACTGCTAAGAGTCATGCAGACAAGTTCTCCTTGTATCTAAACAAATGCACTAACTTGATAGTCCCAGCTAGATCCAAAGAAATGGAGGCATTTAAAAGTGTACCAGCATGGTGGTCAACAAACATATAATAAAAGCAAGAAACTCCTTAACCTCTAGAGCACAACAAAGACTCCAGAATTAAGAAGAACCTCAAACAGTGTGTTAAGCTAAAAAGGGCAGCAGAAAACAAAGGATTCCTGTGAACACAAACCAGCTACAGAAGCCAAAGAAAACTACAACATATTATTTAGACATGTCAGAAAAATAATGAAAAACATTCATCATTGCTCAGGGCTTAGTCAAAATGTACTACCTACTCAGATCCAGTGGATATGGCCAACAAACTGGAAACAAATTTAGTGCCAACTTCACTGCAGAGATACCTATTCCTAGGCTGCTTATCCAAAATAGACTCAAACCATCCATCGCAAAAGAACATGTACTGTAAGTTCTTTCCAAAATGAAAAAAAAAATCTCATCAACGCAGCTAAACAACTTATATGATTTCCTAATAAATAGCACTAAAAAACACGGGCAACCCATTCTTTAATCTCTTTAACCTAAGTCTAGCAATCAGCTTTGTCCTACAGATATGGTACTCCACTGTTGTGGTGTCACTGCATAAGGATAGCTCCACCTCTGACTCCAGGAATTACACATCTATCAGCCTAAAGAGTCTCATATGCAAAGCCATGGAACATAACACAACTGACATAATTAACTATGAAAACAAAAATCTTATCAGGCTTAATCCCCAACAGTTTGGCTTTTTCAAAGGTAGAGCTAACCTGATGAATCTAGTGAACTTCATTGAGAGGGTTACTGAAGCCACAGGTTGCAGCCAAGGTGTTCTCCAGTGTACCTTGACCTCATCAAGTCATATGATACCTTATCACATGCAAATATATTAAACAAGCTGAATAAAATCTGAAATGTCCCATTAATGGTTAGGTGGATAGCCAAATGACTTAGGACAGGGTTGACAAAGTATGAGTAGGGTGCTCAGCCTAAGAGCAAGAAGGTGGCCATTAGAGACTCTCAGACCTCTGCTATTCTGTATCTACTTTTCAGATATCCATATACCAAATGAGGATTTCTGGTTACCAAAGGTCATCATCGAGTCCTCCTCTCACATGCAGGCACTCTGACAAAACTATCAGAAGTTTCAGCTAAAAATGTGTATTTATTAATACAAAAGATTTGTGAAAAAACAGTATACAGATCAAGAAGCATCTGAGGAAGTATAAAAATATTAACAACAAAACCTAGAGATTTTTGAAAAGTATATAAAAAAAGAAATATGGACATGAGAAAGAAAGAGAGATTTGATATAGTGCAATACTTATGCAAAGGAGAAAGCCAAATTAAACAATATAAAGAAGGCAGCCCCAAAGATATTCAAAGAGAAATACAGACAAAGGCATCTGGATATGGAAAATTCCACAATAAAAAAATATCACAAAGATAGAATGTAGAAAAGACGATTAGTAAAGTAGAAGTTAAAAAAAATAGAAGTTGAAGTTATGGAGTGCCTGCAAAGTGAAGGATTGGGTGTAGAAGGTCTAACACAGGTTACATCACAGCATGATGGAGTGAGTCTGTGAAGTAAAGAGAAGCAGGAAGATCTGGAGACATCTGAAGAAATATGGGCATGAGAAAGAAAAGGAGATTTATTATGGTATAATATTTATGCAAAGGAGAAAGCAAAACTAACCAATACAAAAAGAGCAGCACCAAAGATATTTGAACAGAAATATAGGCAAAGGAATCTGGATATGGAAAACTTTACAATACAAAAAATAAGAAGACAAAGAGGAAAAGTAGAAAAGGAGATTAGTAATGAAGGAGTTAAAGAAATAAAAACTGAGGTTATGGAGTACATGCAAAGTGAAGTATTCAGTGTAGAAAATCTAACTCAGAAAGTACAATAACAGGATAGAACAATGGATATCCAAATTAAGGGGAAACCAGTGGAACAGAAAGCAATTGGTCAGATGAATAAATTTTGGAGCCTTCCACAGGAAACCAGTATAAATGTTCACTTGAAGCTAGACAGCAAGGGAAGGAACCAGAAACTGTGAAAACTCTGATGCAGTCAATGTTGAGGAGTGATAGGCCAGTGAGTTCCCATATGACAGCACAGGATGAAACCGAAGAGAATGTGCCTCAGGTAGATCTATAGAACTTTCTATAGTATGCCCGCAGGAAATGGAAAACAAAAAAATGTCCCCTTTGTTTAGAAGAAAATGAGCTAAGAGAAGAATTGCTTGATTTAATAGACATAGACAAGAGATATTAAGTTCAATGAAAGAAATAGACTGCCGAAGTTCAATAAAACCCAAAAAATCAGGAGTTTGATAAAACAAATGAACACAGTAATTAGGACTGTCCATAGAGATCCATGCGATATAACAGAAGTAAACAGAATATATTACTGTGCTGTTAAATTAATAACTGATAAAGTTCTACCACAAGAACATGGGGTAGTGAGGGAAAGGAAGGGGAGAAATCGAATACCATCATGGAATTATCGAATAGAGAAAACTATAAAGCAATTAAGACAAGAAGTGTCACTGTTAGATAACTATAGAAGAGGGAACACATCAAGAAAAATACTAAGAAAAATAGATGTGATAAAAACAATGCGCAGTATTAGAACAGACCAGGATCTGTCATTCTCTGTCACAAATAAACTGAAAATCTCAGCACAGGCAGAAAAAACTTAGAAGATATGCATATAAATATAAAGGAAAAGTACAAAATAAGCACTTTATTGATGACTCAAAAAAGTTTTATAGAGAATTGGGAAACAAGGTAAAAGGAATTGAAAGACTGCCAAAAAAGAAGAAATAGATACATTTTGGAAAAGTATTTAAGATGCTAAATGGATAGCAGAAGTAAGAGAGAGAATATGACGTTTAAAAGTACAGGATATGAAATGGGATGAAGTAACAGCCAGAGAGACTGAAACAAAGTTAAGAAAAGCCTTTAACTGGAAAATGCCAGGCACATATTCAGTACCTTACTTTTGGTTAAAAGTATTAACATCTTTGCATGAACATTTAGCCATGAGTTAAGAACTATTTGTATGCGCACCCAGAGCAGACACCAATCTGGCTAACTACAGGAAAAACAGTGCTTCTGCTTAACAGTGAACCTGCAAGCTGCCCTAAAAGTTATAGACCAATAACTTGCCTTCCTACGATGTATAAACTATATAGGGGAGTTGATGCCGACAGAGTTTATAGAAATTTAGAAGAAAACTCAATTATGGAAGTAAAACAAAATGGCAATAAAAGAAAGTCGTATTGAACAAAGGATCATTTGTTGTTAAATAAAGTAATAGTGGAGAACTTTAAAAAGGGGAGGAATCTAAGTATGGCATGTTGTGACTATAAAAAAGCATTTGATAGTATCCCACATTCATGGATAAAAGAGTGCTTAAAAATGTATAATATACTCCCTGCGCTGATCGACTACATTACAGTGCTCTTGAAACAGTGACAGACCAGTTTGCAATTAAGCCATGATAAAGGACAAATTATTATCCCAGGGATAACAATTCAAAGGGGGATATTCCAGGCTGACTCTCTGTCACTGCTGCTGTTCTGCCTTGCCCTTAACCCATTACGCTGTTTACGTAGCTTAGGCCATGGCTATAATTTGTCTCCTAGAAAACACCAAAGTGTAAAGACTTCTCATCTTCTCTTTGTTGACGATTTAAAACTGTACAACTCATCAGATGAGGAACTGAAAGCACAACTGCATGCTGTTAAAACTTTTTCAGATGATAAGAGAATGTCATTTGGTCTTGATAAATGTGGAAAAGCAACCTGTAAAGCAGGAAAACTACAGCACCAGGAAAACATCAGTGTGGGACAAGAACTTTAGCAAGACGGAGTGTATAAATATTTGGGAAGTGATGACGATTCAAGAATAAAACATGAACAAATGCTAATAAAACTTAGTAAGGAATACTTTAGAAGACATTAATCCTGAAAACAGCATTGACATATAGGAACAAAATTCAGGCTATAAGCCAATTTGCTCTTCCTGACCTAACTTACAATTTTGGAGTGATTGGCACCAAAACATGTTGGGTAGATTAGACAGGAAAACAAGAAGGATGCTTCATGCTCACCAAATGATTTATAAAAATCAGTGCATACAAAGATTATATATTCCCTGTTCTGAAGGAGGGATGGGCCTCCTTGAAATTGATTACATGTATAGATCTGCAATCGTGTAATCACACATATCTGCTGACCTAACAAGACCCAAACATAGTGAAAGTTTTAAAACATGAGGAGAATAAATCTAAGATGACTTCTCTGCTTAATGTAGCAGAAGCGTATCGGAGTCCAGCAGGAATGGAGATCAAACCAGACGTAGATAAAAATCAGGCAGCAACTGAATGTGCCAAAAAACAAAAGAAAGAATATCAAGTGAAGGATCAGATGAGAAGGCAAGAAATGTGGAAAATGCATAAATATAGTTGCAAGTATAGAAAACATCTGGAAGAACCTCATGTTGAGTTGATCAGGAACAAATGCAGGAATGGTTAAGGAGAGGTGAATTCAAACCAAGAGATGAAAGATTAATATTGGCGACCCAAGATAGTGGGGTGCATACATGTTGGTTTCCAAAGTCCACTGGGAGAAACAGACAAATGTAGGTTTTATAAAACCGAATTGGAAACAGTCGCACACCTCATTGCTGGTTGTGACATACTAATGGCAGAAGGACTGTATACTGAAAGGCATAATAATGTGGCAAGATTGTTGCACTGGAGATTGTGCAAACATTATGGTATTGAACTGGCTGAAAAACACTGGAAACATGAGCCACAAAGCATCATAGAAAATTATGAAGCTTGCATCACATGGGATCATCCACTACCAACAGTTCAAAAGATAGATGCTAGAAAAATGGATATAGTGGTCCATGATAAGAAGACAAAAGTAGCATTGGTCATTGTAATCGCCACACCCAGTGGCTATAATGTCTTGCATACATAGAGAAACAAAGTTATAAAATATCTGGATTTGCTGGCAGAAATGACAGCAATGTAGATGAAAGATACCCAGACAGTTCCAATAGTAGTAGGAGCAATGGATCTTATAAAAATGAATCAACAATCATATTTAGATATGTTACCAATATATGTAACTCTGTACAAAGAGCAGCAGTTATTACTGGGCACATAGCAGGTACTGCAAAGAGCACTTCTGGCTGACAGCTAAGACTGAAATAATACTAATTTCATGTACTTTAATTGTACCTTGACTTTGGAGTGGGATCCATTCCCGTCATGGTATTAGAAACTCAAAGGTTTGGAGAAATTAAAAAAAGAGTTTACACTTGTCAACAGCTGGTGTACAAAATAATGGGCTCAGACCTAATGCTAATAAGTGCAACATTATCAGATTCAGTCAGAACCCCCCAACTCCAGCTTATAGTATAGAAAACACACTACTTCAAAATGAGAATGCAATGAAAGACATGGGTACTTCAGTGGAAAGCTCTCTCATCTCTGACTATCATGTTCCAACAGTGGTTAACAAATACATTTACCTCACACGGTTGATAGCAAAATGTAGTTCCACTACGTCAAAATAAGTCCTGACCTCCTTGTATTCCATATTAGTTAGACCTATCATAGAGTACACAGCACAC
The DNA here is from genome assembly GCF_019279795.1 of Protopterus annectens. Classification (NCBI taxonomy): domain Eukaryota; kingdom Metazoa; phylum Chordata; order Ceratodontiformes; family Protopteridae; genus Protopterus; species Protopterus annectens. The sequence goes on from NC_056750.1 coordinate 383,173,677, forward strand.
TTCAGGATGTACCTCACTAAGCATCTCAAACAACAGGAAAGAATCCAGAGATTATTAACTAAAAAGGTCAAGGGCTTAAAAGACCTGAGCTACCAAGAAGGACTAGAGGCTATATCTCTATATTCAGTACCATATAGAATCATTAGTGGGTTATGTGTGCCTTGCTTATAGGGCCATAAGGGATACAGTAGTCCAAAAAGTCTTATACCTCCAAACATCAAACATTTCTACTAAATCTTGAGCCAGAGAGCTAAATCTTCTCCAACAAATAAATATGACAAGGTGGAGAGACAGATTTGCTATGCAGCACCTAACCCTTCTCTGGAACAAACTTCCTCTTCAATTTAAGCAGTGTGACACACTGTCTTTCTTTAAAAAAAAGCTGGACAACTGGATGGTTAGTTATAAATTTACCCCTGGTTTGACTAGTCTGTCTCTTTGAAAGGGCAGGTAAGACCTAAAGGGGATACTGGAAAGATGGAAATGCCCTCTTGGCTTAGTTGACTTGTAACTCACATGATCCTATAAAAAGCTCTGGGGTTAGTCAGAATTATTCCAAAAAAAAAATAAGATAAATATACCATTAATTCATAGAGTATTTTGCTTAATTCAAACATCTAAAATATTGCATGATTTCTGCAATTAAACAGGGTAAAGAAAAAGATCTTATCTTTTCCTACAGACCTATTTCCTCACTGAATACTGATTATAAAATCTTTATCTCAGTGTTGGCAAACAAACATATTATGGCAGTATTAATTCATAAAGACAAAACTGGATTCATAGTTAATACAGTAACACATTATTGCAAGAGGAGAATAATAACACTATTAGACAATGGAAACCCCCAATTAGTTTTGATATAGAGAAGGCTTTTGACATGAGTAGATGAAATTTTCTATTCAAAACTCTATAAGATTTTGGTTTCATGAAAGATTTTATGCAAATAATTTGAGGTTTGTACTATGATTCTAAATCTTATGCTAAAATAGGTCCAATATAAATAAACAAATGAACGTAGCAGTGCTGTCTATTATCACCTCTGATGTTTGCATTGTCTATAGGATCCTTTGCCATCCTTATGGAAAGCAATGAAAAAGATTAAGTTTCCCAAATTCCTGAAGGATATCAGACCAAAATTCAAATTTTTGCTGATGACATTTATTGATAATAGGTGACACTAAGTGTTCAATACAAGCAATTGATAATTACATTATACTCTATCAAGAAGTATTGAGACTAAAATTTAATAAGAATAAAACAGAAACAATTTTAATATACTACATTAATCCCAACTTAAAAAAACACAAATTTTATTGGGACAAATAAGAAGTAAAGTACTTAAGAATTAAGATTTCAGCTGATTTAAATAAAATCATAAATAATTTTGATGACCCGTTAGGAGTACTGAATAAAATGTGTTTCTTTTTCTTTTGAATACAGATTAGTTTTAAGAAAATGGTAATATTCCCCAAATTCCTATACATTTTATAAGTAAGTAGTTCCATCTATAATCTCTTTGGACCAGTCTACAGATTATCATTTACAAACCACATAAGGACTAAGGAAAAGAGTGAACTAAGTTTACTAGATATTAATTCATACAAAACAGCTTCAGTATTTAAAACATTAATAGGTAAGATACGGGAGTCTTATCAAGCTGAATGGAAGGTGCTTCATAAAATTATCTCTCTTCCATTAAATATTAACATAAATCTTGACTATCTAGAAATAGTAAACAACAAAATGTTGTGGCACATATCCTGAAAGGGGTCATACCATAAAATAATAATAATATTCAAATTATATAATTTTTTAACAATGTTAGGAATTTTATATTCAAATCTCCATATTAAAGAAATGTGTTTTTACATTATTCCCTGTTGCCACCAGCTAGAATTTCATTGACAGTACTAACTTAAACAGCATGACATTACTGAAGAAGAAGAATTTAATATATAGGTCAGACTTTTTTGAAATAAAGGTACAACTTTAAAATGAACAGCTTGACAGACAACCTACATATGAATAACCCTGACAGGATTTTGATTTATGAAATAAAAGAAGTATTAAATGTGGAGCTGTCAATTTTTATTTCAGACCATGAGAAGAGAGACATCCCAGAGTGCATCGTTTATCTGCTTCAGTTAAAGATGACTCAAGCTCTAAAATAGTATTGTCAAAAATGTACAAACTAACAATAAATATTAGCAACAATATTAAAAAAAACTATTTTTAGAAAGAATAAAACCAGGCAACAAGTTGCTTGCAGTAAAAGGTAAACTAAAAGCCCTAATTCAATAAATTAACCACAAAAGGAGCTTAAAATGGCTTTGCAGTAAAAATTTTCAGCTCATAAAAGTAGTATGCTGCAAAGTAAAGCAAGTGTAGAAATACATTTAAAAAAGCTAAGATAGTTTATTCATCGAGGAAAAAGGGTAAAATACGTATAAAAAGGGGAAGCAACTAAGTGTGTAAAAAACAGGTGATACAGGTAGGCGTGTGTATGGGAAGGAGAAATAACACTAAAGTGTAAAAACCCCTTTCTTTACGTAAATGGTTTAACCTTCCAATAAATGTGAATCAACATCTCCACCTGAGATTAGGTTCAACTTGTTGTAGTAGTACAAAAAGTTAGTAATGTGGTGGTCCTGTATTTCTTTCATGTCTGGCAAGTAATGTTGTAAACATGTTCTCTTATAATTCTCTCTAAGTTGTCTGCAAGTTGTCTACATAAAATAAAACAAGAGACACACACACAATATATATAATATATATTGCATTTGGTGTGGTGCAATTGGTGCAAGTTGTCTATATATTGACATTGATTACAATTTTGACAGGATATTGTATTATGGTCAGATCTTGGTTCTGGTAAACATGTTCTACTAAAAAGGCGATGGCATAAGGTCCTTTTAGATTGGGTTTATTCTTATGTCATCCAATCCAAGGATTCCCAATGTCTATGTACTATCTCCTTGATCTTGTCAACATCTCTAGAAATAAAAAGGACAACCAACTTAACATTATCCTACCTGATAGCTGCTTCAACTTTCAGCTTCTTCTTTCCTGAAAATAAGGTTTAGCCACTGTGTCTCTTCACAAACTTGTCTCTTTCCTATCTATATCTATCATCACATCTTTACATATTTTTACGCTCCAAAAATGATTCAATTCAATTGAAATGTCTCTGGAATGTGGTTCAGGGTGATGCTCATCAACTCATATGCTGCATAAATCATATCTCAAAACAATATGTTCTCTCATCATATCGATAATGATATTTCAATACTGGAATAATTAATAGTAATCAAGAGAAACTAGTAGTCCATATTGAATCAAAGAATTCCAGAAGGATGCTGCTTCAAGTAGCCCACATATTTCTGGAATAAAGTTAACGGAAAAAAAATCTCTCTCCAGTCCTGCCATCACAATGTTGGTTAGCTATTGTGGCACATGAAGTGCCCATACGATCTGTCCTGCTACAATAGGTCTCAGGGGAGGGGGTCAAACACTTGAATCTCTTCGTATTGCCTTTACTTATAGGGAGGGATTCCTAACTCTAAGATATTCAAATAGGTCCATAATAATAATACATAATGACTGGAGGTCATCTTAAGGCTTGTTTTTGTAAATAGGCAATTGTGTAATGTTTTTTTAGTAGTATTTTTTACTCACTAGATACACCATCGTAGTCATATTATTCGGGATACCCTATTTGATATATCTTAGAGTAGGAATCTTGATACCAGTAATACAAGGAATACAGATTCACACTTGACGTTAATAGTCTCTTTTATACAGAAGATGATGAGAGCTATGGGCACACTTCATGTGCCAATAGCTACATTGTGATGGCAGACTGGGAGGAGAAGAATACACTGTTGCATCGACATAGTATGCACCCCAGATATGTTTTGAATGAGAGACATAGATAGGAATAGGAATCAGTTGACAAGTTGAGAATGTTAAGTTGTCCTTATTTTACTCTAGAGATGCTGACAGATCAAAGGAGAGTACACTTAGAAGTAGTAGGTGATAATCCAAGGTTTGTCTATAAGAATAAACCCAACTAAAAAGGACCTTAGTAGAACATGGTTACCAGAAACCAAGATCTGACCATAATACAATATCTGTCAAAAATTGTAATCATGTCAATATATAAAAATTTTACTTTAATACTGGCACCAATTGCCAGCAATAAATGTTGTATATATTGTGTTTACAACATTAGATAGCACTGATCATAATGCACTTGCCAGACATGTTAGAAATACAGGACCTGACCATTACTTTTTTTTAACTTTAGTACTACACAAAGTTGAACCTAATCAGAGTGGAGATGAGATGTTCATTATTATTTGTGAATAATGTGAGAGATGGAATCATATTTCTGAACCCCTGTTGCACATATAGACTTATATAGACTTTTTATGGAGCATTTTAATAACTTGAATGTTTTATAACTTTTTATAACATTTCACTATCTTATTTACAGTATATCAGAAGGATTTCTGTATATATGTAATGAACTAGAGTTTAAGTCAATTAAACTATGTCATGTGCACCAATGAATTTATTTTTAGAAAGAAAGAATTTAAGTGAATTAAATGAAGAAAAAAAAAACAGAAAACTTTAACCTGGAAATATATTCATAGAATTTATATGACCCTGCACAAAAATCAAAAATCTGTAGAACTGACAAGACTTGATGGTACAGGTGCAAGAAAAAAGTGAAAGATGATTGGGTACACCATTTTATGAATGTGAGATGTTGCAAAAAATATTGGACTGATGATGATAATTTCTTCAAAGCAATGTGGTCTAAAAATTGTGGGTCTATATTATGTCTTCGAAAAAACTCTTCAGCGAATCCCTGTTTGCTGACCAAAAACAGAGAAATCCAACTCCCATGAATGTCCATTTCAACAAATTTTTTCCTAGGGGAAAAATGCTTGGCCATCATCGGGAATTTGCCCTTTTCCCCACTGTAGTATGATTTCAGAGTTGGTATATTTAGTTAGGAGGGCATGGGGGATGTGAGGGGCAAAGTCTTCCACTTTTAAGGGTTTGAAAGTTTGTCTGGATTTTGGTTTGCCAAGTGATTTTTTCCCCCTAGGAAAAAATTCACTGAAATTGCCGTTCAAAGAAGTTGGATTTTGCTGTTTATTGGTTGGCGAACAAGGATTCGCTGAAGAGTTTTTTCGAGGATGTAATATAAACGCGAAAACTGTAATCTAACAAGAAATGTAATTCTTAGAAAATGCCCATATTGTGCAGGTTAAAAAAAAAAAAAAAAAAAAAAAAAGATTATCTAGTAATGTTTTGTAGTTTCCTACCAGTCACCAGGAAAACTATTACAACAAAATATAAAAAAATGACATCTCTGTTTTTTTAAGATTTTATTGAACTAGCCACTAATCTGTGCTAAAATGAACTATCTGCTAATAAGTTAAGAGCATGTTAGACAAGATCTAATTTTGGATGTTAGACTGGATTAAAATGCCTATTAGTCAAAGCTGATTGCAATGAATATCAATGTTAAAATTTCTTGATGCTTGTACTATGTAATATCATTTGTAGGCAATAACTTGTACTGTTAATTCCACCATAACATAGTTTGTTGATGCTGTGATGTTATGAGGTAGTGCCATCTGTGCCATGGAGAGAAGGGTAGTACATGTGTACATATACCAGCACAGCTAGCTGGAGTTTTGTAAAGAATTTTATGTTATCTTATTGGAAGGAAATGCACTGTGGTTACAGACCACAATCCCTTAATATGGCTAGATGTAGCCAGCCAGAAAAATGCCAAGTTATTAAGGTGGAGCCTAGGGTTGCAGGCATATCACATGACAGTTCAGTACCATAGTGGGGTTGGCAATGCCAATGCGGATGGGATGTCAAGACAGGGTATAGGGTACTGTGTTCCTAGACAGGCCCATTTCTCTCAAGCAACATTTTTCCAGGGTCACATGAAAACTTGCTTGAGTCTTCAAAGGGGGAGAGATGTGATGTTATGAGGTAATGTCATCTGTGCCGGGGAGAGTAGGGCAGTAAAAGTGTACATATGCAGCATAGCTAGCTGGACTTTTGTAAAGAATTTTATGTTATTTGACACTGATTTGAGTTAAATATATATTTACAAAGTTACTTGTGTTAAAAATGCATCAACAGTAGGTCCTGCTGGACAGAAAGAATGTATGCATGTATATCAGGTTGTATTGTTGTAACTGATCAAATGTGTATGTTTTGTTAGAGAATACTGGAAGGGGGGAAAGTTTGGAGTTCTGTTATAGCTTTCAGATGCTGCCACAGATCTTAGCAAAACTGTGTGTGTGTATTGTACCAGAGTCAGGTGACCAGAGGTAATGTCATCCTTTAACCAGCATCAGGTTTTTTTGGAACTCTCACAGCCGTACAGAATCTGACAGGAAAGATTTCTGGCAGGATATATATCTCACACATCCACACAGACAGAGAGAGACATCATCTGGCTTTTGCTGTGGTAAGACACTCAGCACATATCAGCTTGCCTTGCTTTAGTAAGTAGTCAGGGAATAGTAATTCTTTACTTAGTCATGGACATTTAGTGATAGTACTTTAGTATTGTTTTCTGTATCTGTAAGAAATTATCCAACTGTATTAATTTTTTTTATATCTCTATGGTTGAAACTCTGTTATTTATTGTATTCGATATTCTCCAGTTTTCTATTTTACTATTTATCATTAAATATTTTAATACCTTTCATTGTGGCTGGACCCTTAGAGAATACTTTTAATATCTTGAGAGTACTTATGCTTGTTTCAGTGACACTGTGGCTGCTCCTGAAAGCCTTGCTGCTTTGGTCACACACTACAATTATATTAAAATTAATTTTACACAGAATAATTGGGAACCCTTTGTAAGAGCCTTAGGGTAGCTGACTGGTGGCAGTTTTATTACCTCAGAGTCTGGGCAGAAAAAGGGACAGCTAGTAAACCTCTGCCAGCTTTTCCCAGGGGTGTGTATGTGTGTGTGAAACTCAAATATTCAAGTTTGTGTCAGCTACTGGGAACAGGGACACAGAGCTCCAAGTGGTCAGTGTGGAGTTTTGTGTGGCCTGGAGAGAGAAAAAGAGTCCAGCCCCAGGTCTGGAGTGTGCTCCCTGTGTGCTCTTAAGGGAAATTGTGCTTGGTGCAGGGAGCTGCATCTGAAAATACCATGTGACTCCATCTTTGCTCTTAGTGACCATCCCTCATTGGAGTCAGTGGTGAGGACTGAGTCTCCTCAATTGCTGGTCTGGAGTATGGACCCATCACAGATGCTACAAAAAATCAATACAAAGTTGAAAAAAATGTTATGAAGGAATTCTGGAATCCAGAAAAAAATGGAAACATAAAATGAACTCACAAGTTTCATTTCTTGGCTAGGTGCTATTGACATCATCTATAAGTGGCCAGATGATCAAGTTCTCTAACTGCCTGAGCATGAATGCTAGAATTACATTTTGAGTGTGGACTGTATCCTTGACATATAAGCACTGTGGGATTACTGAGTGTGCATGACCGCTACATGCAGTTTTGGAGTGATTTTCCTTTCCCCTCTGTTGTGCAGTTAGTATGAATCTGAAAGTATGTGGTTATCATTCATTTGGTTGACAATAGAAATGAGCAATACACAGATGACAAAAACTGAGCGTCATCGCAAATGAGTTACTGCACATTTGTGTGGATTACATTTGGTAGAAGTCAAGCTTTATATAGTGTAGACTATGTAGGAGTGCTTAGGAAAATGAATGCTTCACTGAATAGTGGTGGCTGTGAAAATGTGCAAGATTGCATTACAGTGGGTAATGTGTATCTGCAAGTATTCATGGGTTATAGTTAGAATTAGGTATAGTGATAAAGTCAGTGTTATGCCTGTTTGGTGGCATGCATACTCTGTAGCCTTTTGCCTTGATTAGTGATACTGTTAGGGAAAGAGTTTTTAGTAATGCAATATGTAGGGTTAGGGCAAGGGTAGGAGATAGGGTTAACGCACTTAAACAAGGTAGTGCAGATGGGCAAATTAAAGCTAATGGCTCTTGCTCCATTAAGTGAATGCATAAGAGACAGAGTTGTACCAAAAGAGCTTAGGTGAGAGTACATGAATGTAAAATTGGCTTGCTGATATAGTTAAAAAAACACTCATAAATGGGACCCAGTGGGGATTAGCCAATAAGGGAAGGAATAGTAAAGAATATATATCTGTTTTAGCACCTTGATCTAGTACTTTGGTTAAGTTGCAATAAAAGTACAAGAGATTTGTCATGCATCATTTCCCTGTAGTAAAGCCATGCCTTGTAGAATTATAGTTCTGAATTCTGCTCTCTAGAAGTTTTCCTGAGATGTTGTTTTCATAATCCTGATGTAATATGCTTGACATGCTGATTGATCTATATTCCTCAGACAATTTTTTTTTTTTTTTTTTTTAGAATCAGTACTGTTGTAACTTTTCACACTTCTGGGACACATACTCCCCTTAGGTACCGTTTAAATATAAATGTTAGTGGTAAAACTAGGTTTCCATAATTTTACTCAGAAAAAAAATCAAATTATCTGAGCCAACTGCTGAATCTGCTGTGATTTTTTTGAAGTACCTCTTTAGACAGTCATTGAGGGGGGATTATGACCGACAATGTTTTTCTTTGAAGCTCGAAATGACTGTGAAAAGAAAGAATAATAAAAAGTTTTAACCATGCACTGTTTATTTATAGAGTTATTGCTGTCAGTCAACAGTGTGATTGCTCCAGCATTACTTTGAGTTGTTCTCCTAATATATATATATATATATATACACATATATATATATATATTTTTAATTAGTGCAGTTGTTAGCAAAATTGTGTTCATGACTGTTCCTTGCCTACCTGATATTTTTCCCTAATGTAGGCCTCCAATTCCAATATTTGGCAATACTCCTGTTGTTACTTCCCTAGATGTTTCTCCCTGCTTGCCAATTTGGACTTGTGATGACTCACCACTAGACCAGTAATCAAGGACCCTCAATCCTCACCAGTGGCACCAGTGGGGGACATTCACTGGGAGGATAACAGGTACACACACAATATTTCAAGATGCATCTTTCTGCATCAAGTGCAATTTTCCCTAAGAGCACATAGAGACCACAGTCAGTCCAGGACTGGCTTCTCACTCTTTCTTTATGTCCCCACTAAGACTCCCCACTGGCACAGCTATAGAGTTGAGTCCTTAGCCACAGTTCCAACAAAGTCCACCCATACTCTCCCTGTCCAACCAGTGCTTTGTGTCTCTGCCCAAGTAGCTTACGCACACACTCTTGGACATTTGATTTAAACACATACACACCCGGGAAAGGCTGGCACAGGTTTACTAGCTTTGCCCCCTTCTGCCCAGACTATAAGGTAGTTTTCACTGCCACCAGAACCCCTTAGCAGCTACTTTAAGGCCATTAACAAAGGGTGTCCAATCTTACTATGTAATATTAATACAAATGGTAGTTTGACCATTAGCAAGTCTATTAGGCGTGGCCACATCATGTCACCAAATAAATATGCAAGTAATCTCTAAACTTAAATATCTGTACACAGATCAGCCACAATTAAAGATTTAAATATATTTAATAATAAATAATAAAAGAACAAGACAATACTAAATATATATTCACAGTGACATCAGAGTTCAAAACCACAGGAAGTATTTAAAATAACATTGCAGTATAGGCTCACACAAATAAGAAAAAAACATCTAAACTAAGCTTTACTATATTCCTGACTGTATCTAAGAGAGTTATACTGTTCCCTAGAAACTTGCTTCATTAGAGCAAGGCAGTTGTTGTGGTGAATGGTTCTTGTCAGGTCCAAGACTAAATACAGAATGCTCGGTCTCACTAAGAGATTTTTCAAAATAATATCAAAAATATTACTGGTGGGATAGCTTGCAGAATGATATAATTTCTGGTTATCTGACTTCTAGTTCCCATGCCAAAACCCCCATTGCTAGAGGCTGGCATCATTTAGTATCTCCCTGTAAAAAAGATACAGACAAGGGCTTTTCCTCAGATCTTTGGCAGATGCTGGAAGTAAAAAACAATGGAATTCCTTCATACTTCAAAAGTAGCATTTAGTTCACTCCAAAGATGATACAGAAAGCTTCCAATAATAGACCATGTGTTTCTAGCTGCAATGCAAACTTAAGAGATGGAGTAGCCCTTATAGTGGAGCCTATAAAGTGATTTAATTTCAAATATTTTTTCTAAAGTGTACTGGACTGAGGTTAACCTCCTCCATCCCAGTTTCTACTGTTAAAATATATACATTTAAACAGTTATAATAGTGCATGTGCATTTCTGCTCTCTTCCAGTAGGGCACACTGTGGATACATTTTAAACACAGTACTTTTATAAATATCTTTTCAACACACACATCTCTGTACAAGCAGTTTGATATACACATGACATAAAGTTCTAACACATTTGTAACACAAGCATCTTGTAGAAATCATTCTGATATTCACCAGTGACATATAATCATTTACAAAATTCCAACTAGCTGTGCTGGCAGTATCTTCTTTTATCACAGGACTACTATCTTTTCTGTTCATTTGATGTAATGGATCTTCCTTTCATATGACAGTATTTCTGAAGTCATAAAAGGCTGACCAATTTGTTAAGGACTTGTTGTTTTTCGTGGGTCTATATTAAATAATCAAAAGCTGAATTCACCGAACAGTATTTCCATTGAAAATACTGTTCAGCGGATTCACTCTTGTGGGGCAGGGGCTGTGCCCCGTCTCACTAATTATATATACCAACTCCAAGATCACACTACAGTGAAGAAAGGGCAAGTTTTCTGATCTTCACTGTACTGTGATCGCAATATTCAGAATTCGCTGAACAGTATTTTCGATGGAAATACCGTTCAGTGAATTCAACTTTTGATAATTTAATATAGACCCATTGTTCATGAGTTTATACCAATCTTGGTTAGTTAACATACTAGTGATTTGATTAGACTTGGCCTTGCAAGCTTTTATTTACATGGTGTTTTTTGTTTGGGTTTCTGAAGCAGATGTTCCCATTTTATTTATGCTACTGGACCCAGTCTAGTGCATTATTAAGCACAGAATTCCTCAATTCATCTGTTACCTATACCACAGCCAATATTGTATTAGCTTTTGTAGATTTGTCAACAGTTTGAAAAAATGCGTATTAACTGTCGGTACTTTCTCAACATTTTATTACCTGATGTTAGATTATTCCAACACATTCCTGGGATGACACCACTGTCAGTTCATTCAATCAGTTTATTAATAATGGAGTTCCACCAAAGACGTTTTTTCTTGCATTTACCATTATATTTAGGCTGGGTAGGTCCTTACTTTTCTATGAAACTGATTAGGTCTGAGGAGAATATGGCAGTACCTCACATATTTGGGTCCATTTATGGAGTATTGTTGAGAATTTTCCCTAGGTCTTCTACAAGCTGAAGAAGGTTTGTCCTGAAGAAGTCCCTAGAGATGACCTTAAGCTTGATGGAGAAGATTACTGTTTTAGGTCAGATTTAACCAAAGATGAGGAGATGCTTGTTTGGTTGCAAGCAGAAGTTAAATTGGTAAGGACCACATTAAGGATATCTGAACATCTTGTGGGTAGTTTTATAATTTGCTCCACTGCATTAGGAACACTAGTAGGCAAGTGATCAATAGGACCATAAGATGCCTAGTCATATACTAGTTATATACATATACTATTAAGGTGACACAATTAAAAGTTTATGCCTCCCTTTTTGAGTACTTAATAGTTCTCACCTCTGAAACTGATCAGGGCTGTGTATGATAATCATGTTATAAATTTGTGTCTAGCCACCCAACCATTAAGATTAACCTTAAAGGTAGTTAAAGTAGTACTTTGTTTGACCTGTAGTGCTAATGTGTTCCATAGGCTGTGAATTCATTGAGTTATGAACCTACATTTCAGTGACTCTTCTATAATTGTTGGTGTAGATTTAGGTCCCTAGTGTAGGTATTTATTGAACCATTGGTTTTGCAAAGAAATTGAAGGTCAACTAGGACTGGCCCCTACATAGTCCAAAAAACAAGACACAGGTCACTTTGCAGCAGTCTGTAGGCTATTGAGCATTATGAGAGTTGTGCTAATCTATTGGGATAGAGGAATATTTAAAGTCTTTTTTTTTTTTGGTAAGGTATCTTTGTGCAATATGCTTTTATTTATACATACCAAATGGGACACTGTTTGCAATGATGGGTCTGATAAGTGAAGAGTACTGTGGCAGGATGACTTCTTTGGATTTTGAATGCATTCTCTTGAAAATTAATAGGGCCAGATAAAATAAATTCCTGCCTATGATATAAACATGATTATAAAATGACAGAGAAGTATCCAGATACCTACATTTATACATACATACCCAGGTATATTACAACTGTGTCTGTCTGAAGAGGAGTACCATTTAAAGCATATAAGGTGGGAACAGCTTTCAATTAAATGCTACTACATTGCACTTTTTTTGCATTTAACTTGAGACCATTTTCAATACACAAGGTATGCACATACTCCAGCCCTGATTGGAGCAGTTTAGTATCAGTGTTAACAGTGCCCAGTCTGCAGTCATCAGTAAGCTTGCCCAAATGCAATTCTAAAATACTGGACTGGATGTCTGCAAAATCTCAAACTGGGGAGAGCCCTGTATTGATCATTGTGGTACCTCACTAGTTACAAATTTGCATTCAGTGAGGGTACCAGCAACTTTCACAACCTGGGATCAGTTGGATACCCTATTTGCAAGTTAGCAAAGCTTATAAGGAATTACATTAAGTCTGACTTGGTAGTAACAAAACCAAGGAAAGGGTGACCATGGGGGGGGGGGGTCAAAGATGGCAAGCAGTTAACAGCACAATAATTTTTTTCAGCTTCTGCTACACACTTTTGACAGCGTTTAATTTTTTATTTCACTAAAACAAACTTCTAAAAAGGTGAAATAAAGAACTGGAAACTAGTTTGGACTGTCTGGCGAAAAAAAAATCTCCTCTTTTTTTTAAATTTTCCTGTCAAAATTTCAGCTTGAGCATATTAAATAAAAATGAGTCATCCAAGGCAACACTTCAAGAAGACACATGAAGAAAGAGCTGAAATCTATCATCAATAGTATTCAGGACTTATTGTTAAATTTGGATAAACTAGACTCTAAAGTAGACACAATCAAATAAGGCTATAAAAAGCAGATAAATTTAATAAATGAAGTAGTTAAACAGCAAAAAACTTCAGATATCGGCCATGGAAGACTCACTCACTCTGATTTAGATGGTAGACTGACTGAAAGAGAAAGTAAAATTTAATTAATTTTAAAAGAAAACAGAACAAGTTCCTGGAGAAGACAGAGGATCTTGAAAACAGGGCAAGAAGGATCAATATCAGGATATATGGAGTGCCTGAGAAGCAAGAGGGAGAAAATATGGTAAACTTTTAACTACTTGGATTCCAAAAACTTTAAACCTCCCTGAAGCCCTATCATATGGTGCAGAGAGGGCACAGATCCGTATCAACAACAAATTCAAACAAGAAAACTTCAAATCCAAGCTCCATAATAGTGAGATGTTTTTTCTTAATGGGACAAGCTTATTTTAAGTTTCCACAGCAGCCTGGTTTCATTCTGAACAGCTCATGAGAGAGGAAGTGTTACAAGACCTCTAACTCCTCCAAAAACAGGAAATGAAGGGAACTTTTGAATGGAACATTAAAACAGATAACAGTGGAATGTTTTGAAGACTTCTTTACATTACTCATTGAGTTTAGAAATAATTTTGTACGTTAAAACATGATTTTTCAATTTTATACTCAATATTACTAAATCAGTGAAACAAAAGAAGCTTTTGTTCTAAGCAAACTTGTGATGGGAACGGGAGGACTGGGGGAGAGAAACATGATACACAAGGGAAAAGATCCCTGAAGGTGGGTTACTTAAAAACAGCCTTTATATACCATATAATGTTCTAAAGGGATTATGCGAAAGCTTCATTAATAAGGTCAGTATACATTTTAATTTACAGAAAGTTTTATTTATATTGAATGCATAGAGCTTCCCTATCCTCCTTTTAAACAGCAATTTTACTGAGTTTTAAGACAGCTGTAAAATGAACTGCTGCAAAACTTTTTTATAAGATATTAAACAAAGTATAAACTGTTAGTACATTGTTTGAATGAAAATAGAAAGAATTTATGTACTTACTATAACATTCCATCTGTGTTGTCCCTTTCATTTATCCTTGACATATGGTGTTGGGTTTCGATATCAGATCTGACTAGGCCGTTAGTATAGCTCACTGGGCCAAAAACTCTCAAGATTCACCTCTGCCCACAATCTTTCTCTCCCAAATACCTCAGATGGAATTTGTAGATTAGATATAAAAGGTCATAGATAAGGAAGCCTCAATTGAAACCATATCTGCTACACCTTAAGGATCACAATAACATAAATGTACATTAACCATTCCACCAAAGAGTCTTCAAAGGCTAGGAGATAAAGGGAGCGAAGTCCAGGATAAATTAAAATAGACAACACAGATGGGACATTAGCATATAACTTCTTTATCTTATGTTGTCATTTTTCATTTTATCCTTGACATATGGGGCAGACCCAGCTACCTTAGACCTTGGGAGGACTCATGGAAGGACATTCCTGAGCACCACTGAACCAAAGTATGCTCTTCTCCTAGAGACCAAATCCAATTTGTAATGAGTAATAAGGGTATGGGCAGAAGCCCCAAGTAGCTACTGCATATATATCATCCATTGAAGCTCTAGATTGGAAAACTGCTGAGGTGGCTACAGATCTTGTAGAATGTGCTTTAAAAGGCCTAGGTAAGGTAATTTTCTTCTTGTCATAGATAAAGGAAATTCAATCCTTGAGCTATATGGCTAAGGTCACCTTGCTGACTGGTTTACCAAGACTAGCGCTTGAAAAGGAGACAAACAGTTGGTCAGATTTTCTCAAGTCTTTTGTCCTGTGAAGATAAAAGTGTAATTGTCTGTGAACATCTAGCAAATGCAAACAGTATTCGCCTCTGTTCAAAAAGTTGGGAAAGAATAGCGGCAAATTAATAGTCTGACTGATATCTGACTCTGACACTACTTTAGGTAGCAAGGTGGGATTTGTCCAGAAGGAAACTCTGTCATTTTGAAAAATAAGATAAGGTGGTCTAAATGATAAGGCCTGAATTTCTGAAATTATAGCAGAGGTTATTGCCGCCAAAAATATTTTTATCCATGACAAATACTTTAGATCATAGTATACAGATGGTTCGAAGGCAGAATGTACAATGGTTGGCAATACTAGGTTTAAGTCCTAAGGTGGAGTAGGGTCCTTAAGAGAAGGTTTCAGCAAAAGTGTCCCTTTCAAAAATGACTCACAAAGTGTATGAGAAGCCAAGCAATGTTCTTCCAAACCACCATGGAAATTCAAAATTGCTGCTACTTGTATTCTGATGGTAGATGGGGAAGCTCCTGCATTGGAAAGAGAAGCAAAGAAATCTAAAATATTAACAATAGAAAGCAAAAAAAAAGGGTCAATATCTCTTTTATGAGCCCAGATAGAAAATCTCTTCCAATTAATATATACTTTATAGTGGAAGGCTTATGAGAAGCTAGGAGAATTTGGCATATCGGGGAAGAAAGGTTAAGTCACCTGGCAGCTAATGGAATTGAAGGAACCATGCTGTCAACCTGAGATTCAGAGTGTCCAGGTGAATTACTCCATCTGAATGGGACAGAAGGTCTGGAGCCAGGTCCAGAGTCCATGATCATTGTATCTGTCGAGACCAAAAAGGAGCAATGAGGATTACTCTGCTCTTCAACCTGAGTGCTTTCTGTAAGAATTTTGGAATTAGAGGTATCGGGGGAAAGGCATATAGCAGTCCGGGGGGCCAAGAGTGGAGAAGAGCATCTCTTGGCTACTTCCCTGGAAAGGGAATCAAGGCAAAGTTGTTGCTGCACTTGTTTTTTAGGGGAGAGATGAACAGGTCGCAGCAAGGCTGGCCCCATTGATGGAAAACCCTTTCCATCACTCTTGGACTGACAGATCACTTGTAATGCTAAAGAATACACCTGCTCAGTTTGTCTGCTGTCATACTGGAATTCTCCAGAATGTGCATTGCTATCAGAAAGAGGTTGGAAGACATCGCCCACTGCCAAACTTTGAGTGCTTCTCAACAAAAGGGGTAAGATTTCGTTCCTCCCTGTTTGTTGATGTACCAAACCACTGACATATTGTCTGTCTGAATTGTAATTGTTCCCATGGGAAGAGCTGTTTGAAAGGCTTGCAGCACTAAAAGCAATGCTCTTATTTCCAAAAAAGAAGTTATATATTCACTATAACGTTCCATGTATGTTGTCCATCTCGTCCTTTATTCTCACTGATGGGTCAGATCCAAACCTGCAGAACTGTCTCTGCCATTACATCAGCTCGAGGTCCACAGCTAAGCTCGTGGGCATTTTTTCTTACCCATAATGCAACTCCCCTATTACCTCAGATCTTGTTTTACCCTCCCACAGTGACCAGGAGAAAATAATACAAAAAAATTATTTTCTATAAGCATGCTATAAGCCATATCTTTTCAGAGGCTGTAGAGTCCTATAAAGATCGAATTAGAACTACTCAGTCTCCCAGGAGGGGGGTATGGTGGGTGGGTTGTGAGAATAAAGGACAAGATGGACAACACACATGGAACGTTATGGTGAGTACATAACTTTATTATGTGATGTTATCAATCTCGTGTTTATTCTCACTGATGCAACCATGTCCCTAGCTACCTGATTCTTGGGTGGCTCATAGGAGAATATTCCTCAGAACCATAGTACCAAAGGATACTTTACTCCTAGAGGCCAAATCCAACTTGTAATGAGTAATAAAGGTATGTGGTTTAGCCCATGTTGCTGCAGCACAAATACTGTCCAGAGGTAATCTAACCTGGAAAGCTGCAGAACTGGCCACTGATCTGGTGGAATCGGCCTTGATAGCATTTTGAGAGCCAATCGAATAATGTTACCTTAGAAACTGGTTGGCCATTCTTAACATCAGAATAGGAACTAAATAGTTGATCTGACTGTCTAAATTCTGATGTTCTATTCAAACAGAAACGTAACTGTCTGTGAACATCTAGAAGATGTAAGGTGTACTTTCCTTTGTTTTGAAAATTTGGAAAGAACACTGGTAAATCAATAGACTGATTGAGGTTACTCTCTGAAACTACTTTGGGTAAAAAGGAAGAGTTAATGCATACAGAGACTATCCTTATGAAAAACTATGTATGGAGATTTGAAAGACAAGGCCTGCAATTAGAAAATTCTCCTTGCTGAAGTAATAGCTACTAAAATAGCATTTTCCATGAAAGATATTTAATTTCACATGTAGTAGATAGTTGAAATGGAGGTGAGATAATGTTAGTCAGCATGAAATTCAATTCCCAAGGCAGAATTGGGTTTCTATATGGGGAACAAATTAAGGTGGTTAATCTGAGTAATGCTTTACATAGTCTATTTGACATGATAGCCAAACCATTTTCTCCTATGTGAAAATTGGATATTGCTACTAAATGTACGCTAATAGTAGTTGCAGCAGCTCCATCAATGAATAACTTGGCTAAAAATTCTAGGATAGAATGTAATGGAGCTGTGAAAGGGTCTATATGATTAGTATTGAACCAAACAGCAAATCTTTCCCATTTGCTTTTGTACAATTTTTGAGTAGAAATCTTATGGGGACATAGTAAAATGTGTTTAACTGGAGAGGAAACTTGGCTATCATGGGAATTGGAGCAGCCAAGACTGAGACTGTTCAGATTGGGATGGGCCAGTCCTAACGGATGAGTCAGCAGAACTGGAGCCAGGTCCCGAATCCATGGTCCCTCCCACACGTGAGGTGGAATGGTGGGGAACCATATCTATTGAGGCCAATAGTGAGCAATTAGGATTATTTTGGTCTCCAATGAAGTTGTTTTCTGTAGGACCTTGGGAATTAAGGGTATTGGTGGAAAGGCATAAAGGAGTCCTGAGGGCCAATCATAAACAAGTGCATCCCTTGGTGACTCTCCTGCTGGGGGAATCAGGGCAAAGTAGATGCTGCATTTGGCATTGATGGGTGAAGCAAAGAGATAGCAGCAAGGCTGGTCCCATTTTTGGAAGATCTCTTCTGCAACTTTCTGACTGAGGGACCACTCGATTGGCCATAGAATGGCTCTGCTCAGTTTGTCTGCAGTCACATTGAACTTCCCCGGGATGTGTGTTGCCCATTGCCATACCCTCAGGGCTTCTTGACATAGAGTGTAAGATCTGGTTCCCCCGTTTGTTTATGTACCAGACTACAGACTTCTTGTCGGACTGAATTGCTATTATACCCAGAGGGAGGGTATCCTGAAATGCCAACAATGCAACAGCACCACCCTCATCTCTAGAATGTTCATGTGCAAATGGGCCTTGTGTTGTTGTTAGTTGCCTTGAACTGTCTTTCCCAGATAATGCCCCCCCCCCCTGTCTGGTAAGCACCTGTGGTTGCCGTGGCTTGGGGCTGAGGAGGAATAAAGAGGTCTCCCTGAGACAACAGGGGAGAATTGAGCCACCACTGAAGGTCCTGTTTGCATGAATCAGTTATGATAACCTTGTGTATCATCAGGAGATCTAGAAATGACCATTGTGTCAAGAGTAACCACTGGAGGATTCTCATGTGAAATCAAGCTAGTGGAATTAGAACAATTGAAGCTTTTCCTATGACTTATAAAACTAGCTTGAGAGAAGCCCATTTTTTCCTGATGAGTGTCCTTCCATGACAACAAAGGTCGTGAACTCTGTCTTAAGGAAATTTTGCTGATAAACTTGTTGTATTTATCTGAGCTGCTATGAATACCAAGGACTGACATGGCTCTAGAGCAGATTTTTCGTAATTTATTGAAATTTCTAGGTAGGAACAGAGCTGCAGAGTGCAATCCCTGGCTTGTAGCAGAAGATGCCTGGTTGGGTTGGCATTGAGCCAGTCATCCTGATATGGAACACATGGAATCCTTTGCTTCTCAGGTGAGTTGCCACTATTGCCATGCATTTGGTGAACACTCTGGGGGCTGTAGTGAGTCCAAAGGGCAGAGCTTGAAACTGGAAGTGAGTGGCTCCTAGCCAAAAGCATAAGAACCTTCTGGATCATCTGTCCATTAGAATATGGTAGTATGCATCCTGAAGGTCTATGTAGCACATCCTATTGTCTTTTTCCAGAAAAGGAAGTATCAATTGCAGTGTCACCATCTGGAACTTGGAATTCTGGACATATTTGTTCAGATTGCTGAGATCAAGACTGGTTATCCAGTCTACTCTTTTCTTTGGAATTAAAAAGAATCTTGAGTAAGTTCTGGATCCTATCTGGTCTGTGGGGACTTCTTGGATGACACTCTTTTCTAGCAACTTTTGAATTTCTAAGGTTATTTCTTCTCTTTGACTGGGTGGAACATGTGGGAGTGATTTATTTATTTTTTTTGAGAGGAATGGGATCGGAGAAGGGAATGATATATCCCCTGTATATTATGTTCTGCACCCTTCTGTTGGTAGTTATCATTTGCCAGGTTTGTAGATACAGAGACAATCACCCCACCAAATGTCTCCACAGGCAAGCGATCGGGCACTCCCTCAGGAGTGCTGAAAGGGTCCTCCAAAGAAAGATTCTATGGAGCTCTGATTGTATGGGCCTCCTCTGCCATGAGAGTGGTGTCTTCCATTCTTGTTCACCCCCTTTTGGCCCTGGGGGAACTTTCACCTTGTGTGTCATGGAAAGACCTCTGGGATTTTTGGAACCACATCTTCCCACTACCTTTTTGATGTTTGGGGAAGGGTCTGATAGGTGTGGAAAAATGTACTCCAATGGCAGACAAGGTCTTTCCTTCTTGTTCACACCTGGTGTGCATTTCTTTCACTTAAGGCCCAAACAGAGAAGAACCATCAAAAGGGGCATTAACAAAGGACATCTTGAAGGGCTCCATGAAATTACAAAGACGTATCCAGGCCTGTCTTCTAAGAGCAATACCTGAACCCACAGCCCTACTCGTCTTATCTGCTGCATTGGATATGAGCATCATGGAAGAATTTATGACCAAATTGAGGGTGGCAAGTTGAGCATTAACCTTATCTGCTACTGCATCAGCTACAGCTCCTTGGAGGGAATCTGTTAAGTTCCTTTATCAGGTCCCTCTGTAGCCTAGCAAAGTGGGTAAGGTAGTTCAGAGACTGAAAGGCAAAAGTCACTGATGAAATCACTCACTTCCCATATCTATCCATCATCCTAGAGTCCTTATTTTGAGGATGGATAGAGGAGCTGGTCTCAGATAGATCCTTTTTAGTGGCCACCACCATGATCATAGCATCAACTGCTATACTCTTAGTCAAAAATGTCTTGTCTTTTGGGCAGTAATATATTTGATTGGCCTTCTAGGAGTAGGCTGTGTGGTGCCTGGTGTCTCCCATGCCTTCCAAGAAATTAAATCCATAAGCTCGTTAGAAGGGGGAATCACCCTAGAGTTGGAAGGGCAAGACCCAAAGGCTTTCAAGTAAACTGACTCCTCAGCCAAAGTGGGGGGTGGGGGGGTGGACTGCAGGTCGCCTCTCTGTTTTAGTATTTTGACGATGTCTGCAAAGGCAACATCTTCAGGAGGTGACTAAGGAGACCCTTCTGCATCACTGAGGTCAGTATCTGATGTGATAGACTCCTCTGAGGAGTCAATGTGCTTCTTCTTGCGGGTCCTCTTCCAAGGGACCTCCCCAATGGGATACTCTTGGGAGGTTTCAGAAGAGGGGGGGTGTCCCCTGATGGACATTCTGAGGCCCGGGGTCTCTGTGGTCCTGTGGAAGGTTTACTTGTGAGAACAAAGACAACTGGCCCAAAGAGGGAGGAAGATCTGATGTAGATTGTGCCACAGACTTGACAGGAGTCAAAACCCTTCTCATAACTTCGAAGGCAGACTGCCCCTGCTCTGAGGAGTCCCCCATATCTGATAAAGAAGTCATCAGAGCCGAAGGTACCAGCAGAACTGGAGAAAGAAGCTCCAAAGCTTAGTTAGGAGCAGAACTCACCTGCATCGAAGCCCCGAGAGGCAGCGTCGGATCCGGTGAGATCTGAGCTGACTCTGAGGATCCAACCAGAGTGTGTTAGCTCCTAGAGGTGTCCTCCTCCTCCTGGAGGGAAATGCTCAGGGTAGATGTCTGCTCCAAGGAAACTGAAGATCCTGTAGATGACACACACACAATCTGAATCTCGGAGTCTTCTTGCTCTGAAACCAAGGAGCAGATTGGAGAAGGAACAGTTATTAAAGGGATGGATTGTGTCTGATCCAATTCCTTTGGCTTCAGATCCAACAAATATTTGGTGAGGGCTGGAGTCTTTAGTAACCTCTGCACAACCCTATCTACGCCTTCAACAGATAGGCTCCTGGTAGACTGAGAAGATAATGTTGGAGATCTGGACTTAGCAAATAATGGGGATGGGAGCCATGAAGTTAATGGTTCCAGGAAAGGAGAACAGCTCTGATGTCACATCACTGTAGGTGCCGAAGACATCAGAGCCAGGAGATCTGATGGCTCTGAGACCGCCTTGGATTCAAGAATGACTGCCTGCTCTGATGATGCTGATGGAGCAGACAGGACGTTTTTGATATCAGCTCCAAAGTAATTTTTTTGGAGCAAAGATGCTCATTTTAAAGTATTGTCAGGAGTTTCTAATTAAGACTCTGCCGAAATGGCCTCTGAAAACAGGGTTTTCAATAAAGCCTTTAAAGTCAATTTATTCTTGCACTCCATAAGTGCTCTCTGATTAAACCCATGACATATGGAGCATGTTTCTTGGAGATGAAAAGTACCCAGGCAATAGACAGAGAGAGTGTGAGCTAAGGGGCATCTTTTTCCCGTATTTCTCACACATCTTAAAACCTAGTGGCTTCCCTTCTTGTTTTGGTGACATGGTAATACTAAATCAATTAAGGAAAGATACACACACACCTGAAACACACTAATGGTGGGATAGAACAGGGCAGAGAATAATAACAAGAACTTTTTTTAACAATACCAGTAATTACCCTCTAACTTAAATGGACGATTAGAAAGAAGGGAAACATCGGGGGGGTGTCCTCTAACTGAAATGGATGAGGGTTATATACCCTCTAATTTAAATGGGTTATAATGGGTTAGGGAACATTCACACTAGTATACAAAAAGCAGTATAAAGAGTAATAAAGGAACAAAGTAAGTTATTAATTACAAAGTTTGAGAAAATAATGAAAAATAGCAATGCTTAGACCAGAGCTAGCTAAACAGGAAACCTCTTTGCTGTGTGGCAAGTGAGATCTGAGGTAGTAGGGAAGTTATATTATGAGTAGGAAAAAATGCCCACGAGCTTAGCTGAGCACCTCAAGCTGATGTAATGGCCAAGATGAAGCCGACAGATCAGCTCTGACCCATCAGTGAAAATAAAGATGAGATTGATAACATCACCTCATTGGTATACAAGTTGGCCTCTAAGGGGGACCAAGTGCCTTGGAGAGTCTTGCCCAGACAGTGTCTCCCCACCCCATATGGGAGGCACCCATGGTCACTATGGCCTTGTGTTCTGGAAGGATGAAGGGACAGCCTGGGAGAATTTCTTCCTTCAATGACTGGTGATCAGAATCTGGTCTGACATGGGTTGGTATAGCATAGACCATTGAGATGCCAGCAACCATTGTAGAATTCTCATGTGATATCTGGCTAGGGGGACTAGATCACTGCTATAGAACCTAGAGCCTGTAAAATTAGTCAAGCAGGTACCTTCTTGTGGATTATTTTCTGAGCCTGAGTTATGATTGTTTGAAGTCTCGCTGGAGAAAGGGATGCTATGGTTGCTGTCATATTCAGTACTGCTCCTATAAACTCTAAACTCTGAGATGGAGTCTGTTGAGATTTTTCATGATTTACAGTCATTCCTAAGTATGCACAGGTCTTGAGAACATAATCCCTTGCCTCTATCAATCAATGTCTGATCAGAGCAGTAATAAGCCAGTCATCCAATTATGGAAACACCCAGAATCCAAGCAGTCTCAAGTGAGGTGCTACTACTGCCATACATTTGGTGAACACCCTGAGTGCTGTGCTGAGACCAAAGGGCAGTGCCCTGAACAGGGAATGACTGTCTCCCAGCTGGAAGTGGAGGAACTTTCTGGAGTGCTTGTCCATTTTTATGTGGTAATACACATGCAGAACATCTATTGAGCATATCCAGTCATCCTGTTCCAAAAATGGAAGAATGGACTGTACCGTGACCATCTGGAATTATGTTTGTTGAACTGATTTGTTCAACACACTGAGATCCAAAATTGGTCCCTAGTTCCATGTCTTTTTTTGGCACTAAAAAGAATACTGAGTAAATTCTGGAACCTCTCTGGTCTGGTGGGACTTCTTGGATGACTCTTTTCTCTAGAAGTTTTTGTATTTCTAGAACTGCTGATTCCTTTTGATTGGGTCGAACATTGGGGATTTTTTTGCAAATGGGGGGATGAAGGGATAAGTGTATGGTATAACCTGTAGAAATATCCGTTGCAACCAATAATCTGTTGTTATATTTAGCCAGGCATTTTAATTCAAGAATAAGCATCCCCCCAACTGCCTCCAAAGGAAGACAATCAGGCCTCCTTTCAGGAATGCTGAAAGGGTTTACTCAGGAAGGAGTCCTTGTTCTGTGGACCACCTCTGCCACATAAACAGTGTCTTCCACTGCAGTTCCCCTCTGCCCCTGTGAGAACTGGCACCATGTGTGTCCTGAAAAGGCCCTTGGAATTTTTTTGAACTACATCTTTCCACTGCTCCTCTGAGTCCTGGAAAAGGATCTTTGGGGGGGGGGGGGGGTGAAAAAACATACACTGACAGCAGAAGGGGTCTTACCACCTCACACCTGGATAATGTCTCTCAAACTTTTGGGCCAAACAATGATGATCTGTCAAAAGGTGCAATGATGAATGAAGACTAAAATAGTTCCACAAAATCACAAAGACACATCCAGGTTTGTCTCCTTATGGCTATGCCTGAAACTGCTGCTCCTGTTGTCCCTTTGACAGCATGCATAATAAGCGTCATGGATGAGTTAGACATGGACACCTACTGAGAAGCAAGTTTTCTTGGACTCCCTCAGGAAAAGCTCCTGCCAAGGTATCCAACAACTCCTTGATCTGATTCCTTTGAAGTCTGGTAAAATGTGCTAGGAAATTCAAAGACCTTAACGTGAAGGTTGATGAAGAGTAAACCCGGTTCTAAAATCTATCCATCACCAGAGACTCTCTGTTGGATGGATAGATAGATGAACCCTCCTCGTTGAGTTCCTTTTTGGTGGTGGCTGCTATAACCATGGCATCTGCCACTAAACCTTTATCCCAGAATAGTTTATCCTCAGGGGCAGGTAAAAGTTTGTCTGGTCTCTTGGTGATGTGTTCAATGGTGTCAGGTGCCTTCCACGCCCACTGAGAAATCAACTGAATGAGCTTGTCAGTGGGCAGAATCACCCAAGAAGAAGACAAGTGAGTGCCAAAAGTCTGCAGGTAAAGTGATTCTTCAGTGGAAGGATTTTGGGACTTCCGCTCACCCCTCTGTTTCAAAATTTCTAGGATGTCGACAAAGGAGACATCATCAGGGTGTGACCTTGAGGACCCCTCACCTTCATAAAAATCAGTGTCTTCCATGACCAATTCCTGTGGGGAATCTAAGTGCTTCCTCTTGCACTTCTTCTTCTGAGGAATGTCCTTGGAGGGATAGTTTGGAGAGGTATCAGAAGATGACAGAAGCTGTATCTGAGATTCTTGATATTTTGGCACTCATTGCCTCAGTGGAGAGACAGTTTGAATAACTGGGCATGAGAAAGGTATCTGCTCTGAGGACAAAGAGGCTTACTGAGTCACTGCACTAGACAAGGCCCTCTCCATTGCCTCGATGGCTGTCCCCCCAAAGAGGGAAGGAAGCCTGGAACTGAGATAGACAGCCTCAAAACCGTGGTCACTCTCCCTGCTGATGAAACAGCCCCAAGACAGAAGCTGGAGCTGAACTGAACTATGATGATACTCTAAGATGGAGAGATAGCATGAAAAAAAATGAAATCAACTCCTGGCCCCTCGGAGCTGACAGCACAGATAAGGCCCTGGGAGGTCTCCAGATCCAAAAGAAATGAAGAACTGAGGACAATAACCAGTTCTGAAGGGAAAGAGATCTCTAGAACTGATACAATCTGTGCCAGACAACTTGGAACTGTAAACTCTGATACCTCAGAGGAGGTCAGAGGAGAAGTAATTAAAGGGGTGAATGAAGGTTCGACTCCTGAGCCCACAAGGGCCGGACCTGAAAGGAGTCCTGTAAAACCTCTCACCCACAGAATTTTATTCACCCGTCTCCCAACATCAACTTCTGTAAGACTTCTGGTGGAATGGACTGACATTAGAGATGGTGAGTTAGTTCCAATATCAGAACCAAATCCCATATATCAAGGATAAAATGAAAACTGACATCAGATCATAAATTTAACAGGTAATGTTTTTATTATTTTTTAAAGTGAACAACATTCCAGCTTAATAACAGACACCTCAGAAGTCTATCCTATATTATGTCATAATGACTGCTAGATGTGGGTGTATAGGTTTATGCTTGCTTACTCACATTTGATTATAAATATATGGAGAAGGTGAGGTTTAGATACATATATGTATGTGGTCATGAAGCTCTGTGGAGAGAAATGCACAGTTCTGTATGATAGTGTGGAGCTGAAGGGAAACTGCACACATAAACCTGAAATCCCTTGGTAATACAGCTTACATAAAATTAAATAATATTTTAACCTATTGACAACATACATACATATATGGTGGTTGCCTATAATTGATTAAATGTAAGCACAAGTAATTAAATTACATTTATCTCACCAAGAGTTTAATTCTGATAAACCTGGCTAGCATTGTCAGTAATAAAGATAAAACTTATTTCAGATACTTTATATTGGCATCCTTGATAACACTGAAATGAACAGCAATCTTTTATACACAATATACAGGATTACTTAAGTAAAAGGTTATCCCACATACCGTAAATAACAATTCAGCAATAAATTATAATAATCAATGTAGTATACTATGTATATAGTTATTAGTTATGTTGCAGATAGGATATTTAAAAGTCCTAGGATTAGGGGAATCATGTTTTAAGAAAGTAATGAATAACACATTAGTAAGTAATATGAACACACAAAGAAATAAGACAACTGTTATAAATAAAGTGGCTTCTTATCTCAAATGTGATTTTATAAGATTAAGCTAATTGTTTCGTTCTCTGTTATGTCTGTTAGAATCACAACTTATATAGTTAGACTGTATTCTATTTTATTCATGTTGTTTTATTATATCTACATAAGCAGTAGCAAAGATTGTGATTAGGTAGAGCTATTGGGTTATTAGCATGTGGTTTGTATGAAATTTTCCTCAAACCAGAAATGTTTTATTCCATCTTACAGGATAAAAATGTTTTTAACTTAGATTTTTAATACTAATTTTAGAATGTTTGTCCATATGTTAGATCTGTACTCATTGTAGTAAACCATTGTTCATTAGTTTTTAAACCATTTGTTCTCAGAGATGCCAAGATATGTCTTTCACTAAATGTTAATGGGTTGAATAACCCTTTAAAAAGAAACTGTTTAAATAAATATCTAACATTACATTAAGCAGATACTGTCTTCTTGTAGGAAATGCATCTTTTGACTGAAGATTTAGGCAGGTTATAAATAAAGGACTGTTTAATTCTATTAAGTTGTAATTTCAGTTAAAAAAGAAGAGGTATTCTTATCCTTCAGAAGAAAACACTAGGTTTACCTAAAATAGTTGACATTTATTCTGATAAGAATGGTATGCTGGGATTTGTGGTAATAGAAACAGATAAAAAGCATTATACTCTCATAAACACTTATTGGATTCCTGGAAAAGGATCTAAAACAGCCAAGAAGTATGTAGACATTATAACATTACATTCAAAAGGAAATGTGGTGATAGCTGGAGACTTTAATTGCATTTTATCAAGTAAAGACATCACTAATGAGAAAAAAGTCAGACTATCTTCTACAGCAAAACATTTAAATCACTATACAGGTTTAATGAATATAAAAAATGTTTAGACATTCAAAGCTCTTTAAAGTATACACACTGTTCCATCAGATATGGAATATAAACCAATATTGAAAAAGTTTTTGTATCAAATAAGCTTTATTCAAAAACAGAAGATGTATTAATAGCCCCGTACCCTTTGTCTGACCATAATGTCATTACATTCATTCTAACCTTTAGCTCAAATACCTTAATTCTTTGTCAAAAGTTACTTGCATACATAATTAAAATAAAAGGTTTTAATGATTGCTTTTTGAGAGAAATTAATCAATTTATGAAATTTAATAACAATGGGGAGGTGACAGATGCTATATTTTGGGATACCCTAGAAGTCAATTTATTTGGTAAAGTTAAACACTGGTATGCATGTAAAAGGAAAGACTGGGACAAGGACTTGATTGTTCTGCAATCTAATATAGATAAATTAAAGTTAAAGTTAAAGCCCAATGACAAAGCTGTAAATATGGAGTTAAAAAATCTGAATCAGGAATATCAAGAAATACTTCAACACAAGATCTCAGTCAAACTGGAAAAATTAAACTACAGCTTTATTCAGTAAACCCAAAGAATCAACACAGAATAGCGATTAGATAAAAAAATTAACAAAAGAAATCACAATAAAGAGATTGTATATAAAGAGGGAAAACATCAAAATAATGAATCTAAACAACATATTACAATGTTTTAGTAAATATTATGAACAAAATTAATAAAATGGAGACAAAATTAGATAATAATTAACTAATTGATTGTTTTTTGAAAGAAAATATACATCATAAATTAACTAATGAACAGAAAAGTAAAACTGATAAGTATATTTCTTTTAAAGAATTGAAAGACCAAATCTCAAAACCAACAAGGCTCCAGGATTAGATGGTATCATCCCAGAATTTTGTAAACTGCTACCTGAAAATATTTTAAAAACCTTATTGAACGTCTTTGAAGAAGTCAAAAGTTCTACTAATATTCCTCCCTCTTAGATATACTGTATAATTACACCTATTTTAAAATCAGATATACATCCTGTATTATGTGCTGCTTATCATCCTATCTCACTTTTGAATGCAGACTACAGCATTTTCATGTCTATACTAACAAAAAGGCTAAACCCCATACTCCAAGGATTAATAAATGAAGATCAAGCTAGCTTTATAATAAATGGAAGAGTATAAGACAATATTATAAACATTTTTCATTAATTGATATAGCAAGTAAAAGTAAAAAAAGAGTTATCAATAATGTCTAGATACTGATAAAGCTTCTGATTCAGTGAACTGGCTTTATTTGTTTAAAATATTAAATGAATATAACTTTTCCTCTAGTTTTACAACACTAATTAAACATTTTATAGCAATTCAGTATCTTTTGTCAAGACCGATTCCTTCCTATCTATACCCTTTAGTGTAGCAAAAGGTATGAAAAAAGTGTGCCCTCTTTCCCCTTTATTATTCGCTCTAATTATAGGACCACTAGCTAAATATATAAGATCTAACATAAATAGTAAAGACTTCAAAATAAATGAAGACTTTTCATCAAAAATCCAACATTTTGCTGATGACATATTGTTTATATGCAGTGACACAGAACACTCATTAGATCATACACTGAAAGCCTTGGATTACTTTCAAAAGGTTTCAGTTTTGAAATTTAATTATAATAAAACTAGAATACTGCTTATACACAAAAATAACCACTTTTTTAAAATCACATAAAAATTTTAACTGGGAAAATTCTTAAATTAAATATTTAGGTGTCACTATTGAATCTAATGATTCCATATTTATAAACTATAAAAACTTAATGGATGAAATCATAAAGTTAACAGATACTTGGAATAAGCTATATGTTTAGAATGGCTTGTCAAAGCTGGGAGGAAGGTGGCATTGGGCTTCCAAACATTGAGCTATATATTAACGCTGTATTTATTACAGTAATATTATTGCGGATAGATTCTTCATATGTCTCTTGTTGTAAGTCTTTACATGATAGAATATTCATGGAGAACAAAAACATATCAACGATTCTTATATGAATCTGGGTATCAATATATTCTACTGGGCTCTAGAAGATTTTGTTTTGAATAAAAGACACAGGTTTACTTTTGTGCCTTTTATTAAACAAATCCTTTCAATCTTTAAAAGGTTTATGAATTCAAACTACTTAGTCAAGGAATTACTAATCCTATTATTCCCCAATGCTTTCACTAATGGATGCTTAGTATTTTTTAATGCAAACACAATGACAGCTCTCAAGAACAGTAACCTAATATTTTGGCATAAATTTCTTAATGGAAACAAAACACATCCTTTTGAATATTTAATAGCAAGATATAGCCCAGAGGAAGGAGGCTGGTTAGGTATACATACATATAAATATATATAAAAATCAAAATATCACTAGATCATCAAACTAAACCTGTTCCAAAAATCTTGGATCTATTCTTTAATGTAAATAGTCGGCCTCCCAAAGGGAAGTCCTATCTATCAATTATATACAAGATTATTAGAACTGAATTTGTTATTTCAGGTATGACAATCTGGAGCTGCTCAACAAAAAAATAACAATGAACCATTTTCAGAACTAAATACAAAGTTATTCTTAAAATCTGCAGAAAACTCAGCATCCTCACTATATTGGAAAATCTGTACAAGGAAATTTCTGCATAGAATCTTTCTTATTCGTCATAAAATTACACAAATATATAAAACAGGAAAAATGAAATTCTGGAGGTGTAATGAAGTTCTTACTGCTGATTGGTTACACGTGATAATGGATTGTAAGTTGGTGACTTCCTTTTGGAGTGATTTTAGAAACTTTTCTCAGTCTTTGTAGTCAGATAATTGTATTATTACGGACTCCTTAATACTACTTAATGCCCCAATTCCAGCAGCTATACCTATTTCTCAAATACCTCTTCTTTGGGCAATACTTGCCATTGCAAGAAAAGTCATAACAAAAAACTGGAAATGTAAAACTGAATTAGCATTTGTCAAATTTGTGTGCCTAGCTAAGACCATCTGCAAAAATGAGTTGTCAACTATAAGAATAAGAACTTTAAACATAACTCATTAGTACATATCTTGGCAAAAACTCAATGAATTACTGGAAAAGTGCTAATTGTTAAGAATATACAAATATTCTTGTTATGGACTTTTGTAAATAGTTATCGTTTATCTTGCTGCACATTTTTTTAAATGCTGAAGAACTTGTTAAAACCAAATAAAGAGTGTATAAAAAAGAAAGGTTGGCCATATCCATTTTTAGAGGTGTAAGTATGTCACTCAAGTCCCATAACAAGAAAGCCCATGATCTTCAAAATATCTTGATGGGGATCTATGGCTATCAATGAAGTAATAATTGGAATTAAGAGTAATTTAGAATGCTAGCAGCTCCAACTTAGGGTTGTGAGTAATTTAACTTGAGGTATAGTATTTCTGACAAATGCAGATACTCCCCTTGGCTACCTAAGGGCACAAAGGCATGACAGATGCTAAACCTTGGTATAGAGAGTGTGGTCCCATTGCATTGAAACCATGTCTTACTAAGCATGCAAGTTACAGGATGGTCTCAGTTTCTCACATCTTTCTATTTAGACTCCCGACATTAGGTAGTGCAATCTTGATCTCGTTCAAATTTGAGTTGGCTATGCTGGAATGTTCATTAGGTTGACTTTACCTATAAAGAGGACTATGGGTGGCAGCAACAGTTTTAGCTAGTAAGTGGAAACCTTGGTATGAGAGGCATAAGCCATGTTTCATGAAACAGGAAGCCTTATTTACCATTTCATGTGAGGTTGATGCATACAGGATCCCCTTAGGATGTTACTACCTACTTAGCCAAATGTTAAAAGCAATTAACCTGTCTAGTTATCTAGACGTAATTCTGGCTGAAGGCAGGATACTCAAGAACAATGTCATTCTTGCTTCCAGCACATGCATACTAAGTTCCATTATGTCTTTCTGCATGCCCCTATGGGTGCAATGCCTCAGGTCACTCACTCTCAATGGGCCAACATTAGGACTTAATCAGGGGTCTGAAGAACCTTAGGGCTATTTTAAAAGTCCCCTCCATGACTTGACATACTTGGCTTCTAGGGCTATTGTGCATGCCACAGGGACACAGTTGCTGTCACTGGTAGCAGATGAGAGTGCTGTGCCAGATGTGGTAATACCCACTATTGTGTAACTTCAGTCTGATCAGTGTAAAGTATGTATGCCTAACTGCAGAGTTACCTATGACTAAAATTTAGTGGGCCTTATGGGTTTAGGGCTGCTTTCCTGGATACTCTTCAGTAAGCTATATGGATTTACAGTATGTGAGACAGGAGAAGAATTAGGTTTTGCCATTTGTGTTGGAAGATGGTATATTTTAGAGTGTGCTCTAAGAGGCTTTGGCAAATTCTTTCTTTACAGCCCTGTCATACTTTATGGGCCTGGTGGTGTGCGTTGACTGATGTGCTGTTCTGGAGGCATGATGCTTACCAACAGTGGGCTGGTATGAAAGGTTTGTCTCCACATTTCTTAAATATCTACAGTTCTCATATTTTGTACTGTTTGGTAACAGTGAAGAGTTAGTAAGCAAATAGCAGTTGCCACACTGCCTTAGAGCACTTAATGTAAGCAGAATGATCACAGATGGGGGTGACAGCAGAGAGCTGAACCACACTGCCAGTAGAGGAATCCTGCAAGTTGGTTGTTGTACTCAGATGTTAGAGACAGACTACTATAGCAGACCCTGAAAATTCATAGGTTACATTTGTGGTGATATTCTGAGTTCAGATTAGATTTAGCAATATTTAGTAAAAAGATGGATTTAGGCCACATTGTACAAAGTATAAATAATTTGTTGAGTTATAACTCCTAGTACTATAAAGATCATTTGCAAAAAACTGCTGAACACTTATTTCTAGGTTCTAAACACTGTAACTTAAGTTTATACTACAGAATGAACACTAAACACTAATACTGGACTGTATAATACCAAAGAGCTAAATTTTAGGGTAGCAGATGTTAGAACTGAATAGATAGGTTTATTTACTACAGAACAATCATCAATTATTAAGATAAAATTGCTAACTTTATACAGCTAATTTATAGAGTTACAGGTCTTTGCACAACTCATGATACTTGCACACATTACAAAGCAGTCACTGGCAGTGGCCCCAATAGCTATAGCCAGAACAGGCCAACAGTCCACCCAAAAGAGCAAATTCTAAGCACTGTTCCCTAAATAATGCAGTCTTCCTAAAAGTGTTTATGACTGTTGACCTCATAATACCTTTCAGTACTCTGTTGCTGGACTCAACCTGTATAATGTTTGGCACTTTGCTCCTCAGTACCACCCATGTCAAGCACCCGTGTGAAGGTGAACAATAGTGGGTATAACCACATCTGTCACTGTACTCTCATCTGCTGCCATAGGGTGAATATCAGTGGTACTCAGATTTAAGGTGAACTCCTCCTTCATTGGGGATGGGGAGTACTCAGAATGTACAGCTTTAGGTTTATCTGCTAGAGATGCCATTCCTTCACACTGTTCATTGGGTGAGATGTCTAGCCAGGATGCAGACAGTGCTAATGTGTAATCTGACTGCAAAGCAGGCATCTTTGTTTCATCAACATCATCAATCTCTGTTTGGGTGTCAGGATTAGCCTCTTGTCTTTCCCAGACCCCACTGGTGTCACTTAAGTAGTGCCCAGTCATGTGGATGCACAAAAAGGACACTGTGGTGTGAGCCTAAGTACCAGTGGAGCAACTGTGTCCCCGTGGCATGCACAATAAGGGTGTTCATGTAAGACACAACATACAATCAGCCTACCTCTGTTGCCATCCAGGATATCTGCTGTTCCTGTAAAAAAACATGTAACATGTTGTTGTTTGCCTACAGTCTATATGTGCACTGCTGCTGTAAGGAAATGTCTTGTATGTGGTACTAACTTGGTATATCACTCACTGAGACATGCATGGATGGGTCCATCCTGATGCCAGTGTCCATTCATTCAGGGATGATGCCATAAGCTCCTTTGGCTCTGTTAGCCTGCTGCCGTTGAGAAGTCCCTCCATGACTGACCTGTCTGCTGTTGTGGAATGTGCCTTTGCGTTGGCATAGTGTAATGTGCAGTTGCAGCTCCCCCTTGGCATTTACATTGTGGGACACTGTCTGAAACACCTAGTTCCTTTGCAGGACATTATTTTCAACAGGGCCAAAATTGTCCAATCCCTGACATCCACCTCAACATCTGAGCATGCAGACAGCCACGAACACATGAAATACAGAACTATAGAATGTATACTTCTGGGACTAATGGGAAAGTAGCTACACACAAAGGTATACCATACTATACTTGAAGGGTGTGCCATACAACAGCTGAAGGGACAAATATGAGAACACACACTGCAGTTGTAGTTGCCACACAATGACACATATACACTGCCTGCAGCACGTACCATTTTGATAGGTTTACAGGTAACACAGACTATACAATAATCCCGGCTAACAACATCAGAGTGAGGTGGGGGATCGCACAAGGAGAGAAATGCTGATATACCCCTGCCCTAGTATACAGTGATGGATAAACATGTGTAAGTATAAAAATCCATACCTCTCCACAAGCAGTTGCAGAAATGTAGAAGGAAAATGTGTGTTGATATTTTGGAATACGTTCTTGCTTGTAGAGTCTATATACAGTTTCCAAATGAAAATACACAAGTTTATATTACTAGTGTTTTGTAATGTGAAATCACTGTCAACAGTACACATCTTTAGGAAAGGAGAGAAAAATATCTTATTACACAGCTGCGGAGGAGTAGTGTGTACCTTAGAGCTTCACATGAGTACAGGCTGTGTTGCCAGATTTCTGACGGCCTAGGTAGGGACAAAAAAGAAAGGTCTTTCACACTAAATGAAGACAAAAAAAAAGTCTTTAAACACAAGAAGCTCCATGTTTGGCTATTTTGGATTTTGTATGCTGGTATAAGAGCCAATCAAAAAATTGCACAGCGAACCCTTCTGTTCAATGCAGGCAGTTCCACATTAAACAGAAGTAGCTCTGTTTTGCGATTTTTTTTTTGATTGTCTCATATACCGGCATAAAAACAAAGTGGAGGCTGTTTCACCGGGAGTTTAACCGGCAGTGCGGGACTCGGGATTGGGCTGCTGATCCCGGGACAGTCTCACTCAAATAGGGACATCTGGCAACCCGGAGTACAGGAACTTTTGTTGGTTTTCCTAATACTGCTGGCCAAATAGGCAGCATAGCTTTCCAAATCTGTGCAACTTAGTAAGCAAAATGGCTGCACTACCCAAAACAATATAAACTTCTACCTTTTTGCTTGACACATAGACATGTAAGCCAGGTTGTTTGACTGTGTATGAATCACTTATTTCCTTGTCTGACATTTGCATCTTAAAGCACACCGTGCTGTGTTTGCCTGTCACTGACAGCTCATGACCAGAAGCTTGCACTGATGTCCTGAGTGAGGACAAGCATCATGCTATATCACAGCTACATGTTGTACTACCCACAATTCCTAAATTACATCATAAGCATAATTTACATGCTATCATTTTATTCCTTGTGAGATTGCCACCTTTGACTAAGATAATTTGGTAGACTATGTCAGCTTCTGATAGTGCCCCCCTGGAGATTTCCTGTATGATACATGAAAGAAAGCAACATTGTGTTCTGTCTCCTTCATAGGCAGTTTAGAAAGTATCTACTGGGCCCCTGTAAAGGCCCATTCAGAAAAGTAGTTTCCCAGTATGATGTGGTTGAAGAAACCAACTTTGCCTTATAGCCCATTGCTTCTCTCTTAGCCCCAGCATCCAGGTGTTTCTTCAAATCAGCCGATGCTCATCCTCATTGTACCCAGAATTCAGGATGTGACTCAGAAACCACCTGCAACAGGAAGCTAACTGCTCATGCTTTTCTATTAAGAAATGTTACTTGAATCATTACTTCCTCCTAACATATTCCCCTACATAATTCACTGCATACTAACACCTCCTTAGTACTCTTTCCTTGCTCCTTTCCTTACCCTACTTATAGGTTCATAGGTAGGTACTAGGCTATTGGCCCTCTACAAGCCTAGCCAAAAAATGTACCCTGGCTTTCGCCACCCAAGAAAATTATTTTCCTGTGCCCCTGTCGAGCAGAGCCACAGAAGTGATCCCTGGGGTGAATTTCCCATTTCCCATCCAATCATCAAGATTTTTCTTGAAGAGTGCTAATGAGGAGCTCTGTTTGACATAGATAGGTAGTCTGTTCCAGAGTATGGGAAGTCTCTGGGACAGGAATCTATTCCTCCAGCATGTTCTGTTTATTGTGGTGACAAGGTTTAGGTCCCTAGAGTGTGTAGCTCGGAGGGATTGGAATTTCTTTAAGTGGAGCATGTCCAACAGCTCTGGGTTTGACATAGCTTTGTATGTTAGGCAGAGATCGCCCCTGAGTAGGCGATATGCGATGGAGTAAAGCTGTAGGTTTCTGAGACAGTCTGCATAGGGCATCTGTTTGAGGCCAGTAATCCTCTTTGTGAGGTATTTTTGTGGTCTTTCCAGTTGTTGTAGATGTATTGTGAGGTACATACCAAAAGGGGCGTTGTACTCTATAATGGGTCTAATGAGTGATGAGTAGAGGGGAACAATGACCTCTTTTTTTCTGGATGAGAATCCTTTTGTGATGAGATGAGCCACGTAGAAGGATTTCCTGACCACTGTGGCAATGTGATTATCAAAGGAGCGACTACTGTCCACCTGTGTCCCAAGGTCTCATCACATTTTCGGCATTAAGTAGACTACCAGCTATGTGGTAGTTCATGGGTACAGAGTTTTTACCAAAGGGGATGTCAATACACTTTTTGGCATTGAGCGTCAGGCCATGGCTTTGACACCAGATATCTGTCTCAGTGAGGCCCTTTTGTAGTTTGTCCGCATCATTAGGAGTTTTGATTATGGCTCCTAGTTTGCAGTCATCTGCAAATGTTGTTAGCCAAAGACCTTCTCTGTTGGCCTGCACTTTAGAGAAGTAGATAGCAAACAGGAGAGGACCCAGGACTGAACCCTGTGGTACTCCACTTGTCACTGGTCTGATGTCGGATTTGGAATCCGCTACTTTCACAGTGTGGGTTCTGTCTGTGAGCCAGTTGGAAACCCATCTTGTGACATAGGGATTTATA
This sequence comes from Protopterus annectens, assembly GCF_019279795.1. NCBI lineage: Eukaryota > Metazoa > Chordata > Ceratodontiformes > Protopteridae > Protopterus > Protopterus annectens. The sequence goes on from NC_056750.1 coordinate 383,210,052, forward strand.
CCTAGTTTAGTGAGCTTATCTATAATTCCACAGTGGGGGATGATGTTGAAAGCCTTGGCGAGATCTAGATAAGCTGTGTGAACCATTTTACCCTCATCTATGGCTTTGGTGACTGCTTCAAAGAAGTCAATCAGGTTTAGGAGACATGATCTGCCTTTTACAAATCCAAACTGGGTAGGGTCCAGAGTCTGGAGATTACCAATGTCTTTGTTTATGAGTTCCACAATGATACGTTCCATGGCCTTGCAGACCAGGCTCATCAGGCTAATGGAGCAGTAGTTCCCAGGGTCCGTCATAGCTCCCCCTTTGTGGAGTGGGATAACCATCACGGAGCGCCATTTAGTGGGTACAAAACCTGAGGTGAGGCTATGATTGAACATGGTACTTAGGTAGGGTGCCAGTTCATTCTGTTGTTCATGTAGAATGCAGCCTGGGATATTGTCAGGTCCCATGGATGCTGTGTTCTTGGCTTTGGAGAGTGTGTTTTTTACCTGTGCAGCCGTGATTATAGGAACTTTGCATTCTTCCAGTATAGAGATGGGCCCTCTAGGGGGTGAGAGGGGGGTAAAGTTAGCACTGAACCTATCTGCTAGGATGTTGGCAATATCAGTTGATTCTGTATATTTAGTGCCATTGTGCTGTAACTCAGAGCAGATCTGAGTGTTCTCATTTAGATTCTTGACATAGCTATAGAATGCTTTGTGGTTGTCTTTAGAGTCAGTGGCAATTTTGTTTTCGTAACTAGCTTTGGAGGATTTGATGAGGGATCTCAGCTTCTTACTGAGATTGACCAGGCTCCAGTCATGGGATTTTACTCTTTTTTGCAACAGTTTCTTTCTTCTGTTGTAGAGTTTATTTATGGCAGAGGACCACCAGATTGGCTTCCCTTTTTTGGAGGATAACATCTTGGTTCTATTAGGGATACCATGATCCATGCACTCGTGTAAGTGCTTATAAAGTGCATTTGTGTAGGATTCGGCAGTCATACCTCTATTGTCCATCTGCATGGGTGTCATGAAGTTTGCCACTTCTGTCTTAAGAAGTGTGAAGTTGGCTTTGGAGAAGTTTTTTACGATGGTTTCCCTAATTGGGGGTGGGGGTGGGATGTGGATGTCTAGGCTGATTAGCTTGTGGTTGGATCTGACCAACGAGGAATTGACCTCTGGTGTGGAACACTGGTTTCCCATGTTGGTAATGACCAGGTCTAGGATATTGCTGCCCCTGGTGGGGGTGTGAATAAGTTGATCCAAGGCGTTGGAATTTATGAATTCTAGAAAACATTGAGCAAAAGAGTTGGTACATGAGTAGTTTTCCCAGTTAATGGTGGGGTAGTTGAAATTGACCATTATTAGGGTGTTGGGTTGTACCCTAATACTTTCCAGTGTATCAAGAAATGAGGAGGGTGAATCCTGGGGCATGGTGGCGGGGGGGGGGGCTGTAGCAAGCTACAGTTTGGATTGCGGTATTGCCCAGAGTTAGTTGCACTTGGATAATCTCGGATGCATTATGCTTGCAACTAGCATGGAGGTGTGGATATCCTTAATGAATATGGACATGCCTCCACCTTTAGTGCTTCTTTCTGGGTTAGGTGGCCGAAAGGTGTGGTATGAACTGAAGCCTGGTAATGCAGGGGTGCTCCCTGGGGGTCTATATTATATCATCGAACGCTTAAAAAAGAGAACGCTGATTGATCGACCTAATTTAAGCGAAAGCTTACAATCTCGAACTGTCAGATCAGCGATTTTTTTCCCAGGGAAAAAAAATCGCTGATCCAAAACACATACACACAATGCAAGCACACCAAACAAACAGAAATCCACACACATACACCTAAAATCTGATACCTAACCCTACACTAAACTATGCACACACCACTAACTACCCACTTACCTTAACCCAAACCCTAACCCTAAGGTCCATCACTATCGCACAATCACCTCATTCGCTCCCTAACCCTAACTCACTTAAATCCACCCTAACCCTCATGTCCACTCAATCGCATACACACCTAACCCGAGCCCTAAACCTAACTCACCTAAATCACCCTAACACTCACATCCACACAATCGCACACTTACCTGAATCCAACTGGTAACTTTCCACCATAACACTGAAAATACCAAAGCAAAAGAAACGGACAACCGAATTCTTTCCCTAGGAAAAAAATTCGAGTTTCTGCTGCTTCGATATTTTGCAGTTTCGCGAAAATAAGTTCGATCAATCAGCGTTCACTTTTTTAAGCATTCGAGGATATAATATAGACCCCTCTGGAGCTTTGAACCAGGTCTGTGTCACTGCATAGATGTCAATGTTCTCCATTTTAAGGAGTGCCTCGAGTGAGTGCATTTTGAGGTTTAGACTTCTAGCACTGAGTAGCATTACCCTCAGATTTTGCTTGCTTGCACCTGTTATGGTAGTGAATTTGTCATTTGAACCTTGCCTAAAAAAGGCACTATAGGGGTGGCAAGAGCCTTAGCCAGTATCCGGAATCCTAAGGGTGACAGGTGCAGGCCATCTCTGGCAAAGCATTGTGGACTGTCGATCATGTCGTCCCAGGCAGACAAATACTGGATCCCCTTAGAATGACACCAGAAGCTTAGCCAATTGTTGAAGTCAATCATTTTGTCCTTGTACTGTGGTATCATTATGGGTGATGGCAGGATGCTACTCAGGGCTAGGGTCATACCTGCCTGGAATACAAGATCGGAGAGCTCCTCCATGTCTCTTTTCATGTAGTCTAGGGAGGTACGTCTCAGGTCATTCACACCAACATGGACAATGACAGTGTCATATTTGTATTTATTGTGGAGTGACCTGAGTGCATGCGTTATGTAGCAGATCCTGGCACCTGACAGGCAGCTGACAGTAACTTTCTCCTTGTTTAGTCTAGTGAGTGGAAGATCAGTGTGCCTGACTATAGAGTCACCTATGACTAAAGTGTTGGGTACGTTGTTATGCCTTATGGGGTGTGGTTGAGTGGCACACTGAGTTTGTGGGCTATGTGTCATTTGGGTCGTGTTGGGGGGTGGAGTTTGCTTCACTCTTTGTTTTCCCTTCCTCTGTTTCTCCACATTACTGTAAATTTTACATATAAACAATACTAATCTTGATGATTAGATGGTAGTTTTCTACCATAACTTACTCTGTTATACTGTGTTATTTTACTTCACATTACTCCTGTTGTTGTACTTGTTGCATGCATATGCTTTTCACCTTATGAATGATTCTGTATTATTATTCTGTAATACATAACTGCTGTTTATTATGTTTTGTACTGCTGATACTGTTTGAGCTGTGTATTTTTCTTGTTCCAGCCTGAGACTGAAAATGGTTCATGGTGATTAGCACACTACTTCTGGTTAACAAAAAGAAATAAAATGTATGCATAGGCAACTTGCCTGCAGTTAATGGAACACATGTATGGGCCTATGAATTGTATCTGTTGTTTGACATCTTACTTATTACATCACAGCTTTCTAATGTGACCCTTTTGCTTGTAGCATAAGTAAGTAAAATAGTAATCATGTCATCTACTGCAGAGTTGGTACTACTCAGAAATATTGATGTGTGTTTTAAATATATTCACTTCAATATCATGCTCAATCCAATTATGGAAAATTTCCCATTATATCACCTTTCTGCAGGTCAGGAGGGCAGATATGCTCAGCAGGTACTTCCTCCATGGTCTGACCCTTCTGAGGCTGTAGCTGAGAAGTATGTGAATGATGATACTGTGTGTACCTCATCAGGAAGGGATCTTCCACCCACAGAGAAGTAAACCAGCATCATTGCTTGCAGTGACTCAGCAACAACTGGAGAAAGTGGGAAAGGCTGTGATGGATAGCAGTGAGCAGGTGTATGACCCAGATGAACAGCATCCTACAGTTGATAGCAGATTTCTCATCTAACTGGTCCCAATCATTGGCTGACCAGGGGAAGGTATGGACTATACCACAACCACCCTGATCCATCATTTGATGATGGACCACAGTAGTGTCCATCTATGCTGGGATGGCAGACAGAATGCTGATACTCATATCCCAAACTATCCTCAGACAGGGTTCCTTTTCTTTTGTACCACACCGCTCTGCATTGTCCAAACCTCGTTATCATCATTTGCCTGTTTTCTATGCATGAAAGATGTCCATTTATGTGGATGCCATAGCACTGCAGTTTTAAACAGTCTTTGAGTTTATGAGGTGCTTTGCTACATCCTGCTGTGGGTCATGCTAACATATGCAGCATAGCCTCTATATGCATTGCCTTATTTTTGAGATAAAGTGGCCTATGTGTGTTCACATTTTCAGTTCTCGCAAGGTTCAAGCAATGGAGGTCACATACATGTTCTACTGATTCTGTCTTCGACTCCTATGTTTACATTTCACTTCACAGGTATGTTTGTGTATTTTCTGTCCTGTTCTCTTATGTACCCTGAAGTAAAGCTGATTGCACACAAGCACAACTTGTCTCCTTTTGGATATGTTATTATTGCCTCTGTTGCCCCCACCCCCATGCTGACTAGCTCCACAAGTTTCGCACAGAAGTGCAGTGCATCTCTGTGAATCCTGGTCTTGATTCACATATAGCATCTTTGCAATCTTTAACTCATTAACACCTTTCAGCTGCAGAATGTCACACCTCTAATAACTTACATAAATATTTAGATTCCCATGCATTTTCTGAGAAAAAATTAAATTAGAAGGCACAAGTCAAACAAAATTAAGGATTTACATTACTTTGTCATAGCTTATTTCAGTGAATGGAAATAAATCAAAACCAGTTCACTGAAAATATCTTCCCCAAACATTACAACCAATTTTTCTTTCAGAGGGGAACCCCCCTGCACTGATGTGTGGGACACCTTCCATACCCCCCAGACTTGTACATACCAACTCCAAGGTCCCACAACAGTGAAGAATAAAAGCAAACTCCACTCTCTGTGAAAGTAGTTTCAGTGAACAGCTCATGCTTTTATGTTTACCAAACATTTGTCCAAATGACATATTTTCTATAAATAATTATCCTTTGTCAATACATACAAAGTCTTTATCAGTGCAGCAATATATTTTAATATAAAAAAATCCATACTTCAGTTTTCTCTAAATATTCACAACCAGCGTTTTACGTTTTGGAAATGGTTCATCCTGGATGCATGATATAAAGAGAATTTTTGTTAAGCCACACTTGAGCTTTCATGAGATACCAAGCAATTCTTTTCTGAGAGCATTTTTGAGATACTTGCAGAAATATGACAAACACTCCTCTCATAATGTACAAATTAAATTTCAAGTGTCAGTTATAGTTTTCTTCAACATCATATACTGTTTCAGTAGATGCCATAAACTAGTTTGTGAGTCACTTTGTTTTGTCAATATTAATACAATTATAAATTATATAATTTCATAATGAAAAACAATTTAAGCAATATAGTGCATAATATATAGATTGCAGCAATATTTTTGTTTTCTACCATGACACCTAACATTAAATGTTATCATTAAAATGTAGCTTATACCGTTATGAAAATATATTGTAGAAATAAAAACAAGCACAAGTGACATACACTTGTTGATGTTTCATTTTTTGTGCATCATAAGCAAACCTAGAATAATTTTGCTACACACACAGCTCATTAAGATGTTTTCTAAGATTAATTGGTAAGTCACTTTCTTAAAGAAGACAACTTCAAACAATTTCATACTGTCATAGGGAGTTATGGGTATTAAATGGAAATACACAAAAAATGCACTATATATATATATATATATATATATATATATATATATATATATATATATATGAATACATTTTATAGAAATGTTTTCATTTTAACAAAATTACTCAGAACACAGTCTAAGTGTAACAGAATATTTTCCCTATAAAATAATTACATAAGATTTCTAAATTTGGTTTTGTGATAGGATGTCAGATCCATTCTGGTGAAAAGAATTTACAGCTTGACTAGTATGGCTGAAGAAAACACTACCACCAAAGATAAAAAAGATTTCCCACAGGATTATTTTCTAACAGAGCATGTTCTATTTGTAATCAATAGTCTTGAGAATTTCATTTAATAGGTGATGGAAGTAGGCTTATCATAACTAAACATGCATCTTATACTGATACCACAGGAAGCAAACAAGTAGATGGCAAATGATTTCAACTGTATGTTATGACTAAAAGCACACTCCCATATTCACAAATATTATGCACAGCCCCATAAATGGGCTGTGTGCACTGTGTTTTGTTTGCATACAGGAATGCAGCATGATTAATAAAAGTAAATGAAGCTACCATTCAGCTGTACACCAGGACAGTACTGACATGCATACATTACACTTTTTTGCTGTTTGTCTTTTGGCTTTTTCCCGGTAAGGGGTCACCACAGCAAAACTCTGGTCCGCTAATGATTGGCAGCAGATGTTATGAAACGGCGTGGTGCCAGCTCGATGCCCAACCTTCAATGAAGGCACGCCCATTTACACACGCATGTCTTTCGAATGCTACCCAACCGCGGGGAGGACATGCAGACTCCACAAAGAAAGGCACTCCCAAGCCAAGCTGAGAATCGAACGGGAGAACCTCTTGCTGTGAGGTAACAATGCTACTGCTGTACCACCGTGGCACTATTTTTCCTAAATGTAACATTCAATAAACTGCACAGTAAACCTAGTATGTATCTAATATTATAAAACCGTAGTGGGTGGTTCTTGCATATAAATGACATACATTTGTTTCCTGTGTCACCCGTATATTGTGGCCACCACCCAGCCTCCCCAGTCCCCACTTCTCTAATATCTGCCAAGATACAACTATATACTATTCCAGGGATGTGTGGCCTATAGCACACAAAGCAGTACACCCTTATGTCCGGTACAGAGATTCACATAATGATAATTTGTAACTTTCAGGTCAAGTCTGAACACATTTCTCCATAACAATAGTACAACAACCACAAAACCATCAAATATTCAGAAAATACACCATAGAAATAAGCAGTCAGAAGGTGAGACAAAGAGAAGCAGCTTTAATCCATCTTATTCATCTGTCCTGGTACCTCGGCAATTCGCTTTCAATGGAAGCTCACTCTTGTGGGTTTTACTTTGTTATCTAAAGACAAAATGCTGACATGACTACTATGTAGATTATCAAAAAAAGTCCTGTAATGATTAACATTTAAATTAAGTGAGATCTTGTGTAGGGACCAGGTTTAAAGTATGATACAGTTAAGAGGCCTATGATTGACAGGCAAGGAAGAGTAGTAGCTCTTGGAAGGAGTTTATGAAGACTAACAAGTGAGCATTTTCTAGTTGCCATTTGTTTATGATTTTGTGCAGGAAATTGGCTTCAGGTGTCACAAGGAGCACTGCATTACCATAAGTCAGCGAAGCTGAAGGGAACATTATGTTAGAGCTTTGGGATGATGTTTAGCATTTACTTTGGTTGGTTATATTTTACCAGCAAATTTGGCATGCAGAATGATAACTTGGGCTGGTGCCAAGGATTTCAGTAAAACTATAATAATTTGTAACATGATCAGTACATGACAGGGTTGCCATTGTACTGTATGCCCATTTAGAAAGGGACTCATGGCAGGCATGCAGTGGACATTTCTCAATGGCCACAGGTTGTACTGACTGTAGGACGGAGCCTCTTGAAGTATAAAGAAGAAAAGCAGTACATATATTATATAAAAGGCATGATTTCTATCTGTTGCAATTTTTTTTCTGATTGCCATTATATGTGGTGATGGCAGTGATGACAGTAGGCTGTGGGCTACTGATGGAAATTTTGAAGGGTACTAACTGGAAACATGTTGCGTGGAGTACACTGGGGCAAGACAGGCATACAGCCCTAAAAGCTGTTGATGAAGACGTGTTATTGACAGATGTTATGAAAGCAGATCTGTGCTTTTAGTGTTGACATGTTAAACATGCCATGCAGAAGGGTGATTCATAAACGTTGCAGCCTTGTTTGGTATACCATCAGAGATGTCTTAATTTGTAGACTATGCAAATGATGGGATTGGGCTAGATATGTGTTCCCATCAGTGGACATAGAACTTGATTATCATGCTGCATTGCTGTGCATCTTAAAATATTCAAAGGGGGAAGCACTGTGACTAGCTGATGTTTTATATCTATGCACTACTCTGTGCTTGTTCACTGGTGTTATTGTACAGCAAATTCTGCAGAACTCAATGTCTCCGATTGATACCGACATCAGTCAAATGTTCACATATTTTAGTGCGGGACTGGTTGTCAGCAGTGTGATTGCCATAAAATGATGGTTGTTATTGTCTTCTCCACAGTTCATGCATATGTGAATGACAGAGGATGGTACAGTCTTTCATTTGCATATTTACTGCATACTTAATCTCCACCAGATATGGAGTTACTCATGGGAAGTAGGACTTTTCTATGACTTGCATTGGGCAGTGGAATGATTTGTTTACTGCATACCAGCCTCTGCAATTGCAGGCTATATTTATGAATTCTGATCAAGGAAAATAATATGCATTCATCATGTTAAACATTTTATCTTTGCATAAACCACCAGAAACTTAATTCTATTAAGCTAACATTAAAATTATTAGTCAGAGATGTTTGCTATTCAAAAGAGAAACTACTCTATTCTAAGGAATGACATGCTTGTGCACATATAGTTCAGATCCTGGTACTGAGCTGAAGCTGAAAAAGGAGGTACCATCTGAAACTAGAAGAAAATATTTGGATATTCACAAGAATCAGTCCTTCTGAGTCCACTAGGAGCACATTATTAACTCAGAAATGAGAAAAGTTTATTTTTTTATCCACAGTGTATATGAGTAGCTAATTTATATAAATTTGATTTTTCTAGTTCAAGAGTTTAAAAATGCTGACGTTCGCAAATGCTGCTATGATGGGATAAGGGAACATCCAATCATTCAGACTTGTTTCGAAAGAGCATCCCATATCACAAGAGGAACTAGATGTTATTTGGCATTTGTAAACTGCTGCCAATTTGCAAACAAGCTACGGACACAAGACCCTTCCCATCAAACCTTAATTCTGGCTCGAATGGGTAAGTTATTAACAATAAGCTCTATGCAGATAAAATATAAAAAAGTGATAGATCTTACATAAAATTAATATTTTTGTCTGTCTTATTGTTAAAGCTACTACTTGAAATCATCTAGCATAGCTTTATTATTGTGTAGATTTGAAAAGTTCATTGATGAGACCAGCACGATGACAATAACATAAAGAACATCTGAAAATATATGTGACAAGATAAAAGCATAATGAACAATTTGTTCTCCAAACAGCAAACATAAAGAAGTTGTACTTTGAATAATTACTTTCCTCAAAATTGCATTCATAAAGCAATAGTGAATTAGAATTAAAAAGAAATTTAGAAATAAAGGGAAAAGATGAGGCAGAAGCAATCCTTTGAAAGAGGAGAAGTGCACATCGATCCCCTAAGCAAGTGACTAAATTTTCTGGAAAACAAGAATATTTGATTTTAGAAATTCGTAGATGAGTGGGACATAGAGTGGGAGGTAGAATAAGGAAAATCTGTTTATCTTAGAAAATAGATGATTATTCACAATGCCATTTGAGAGTCAGTTTTTGTGTGCCTGAAAGAAAAGAGCAGGATAAGTGGTCCTGTAATGAGGAGTGAACACAGGAAATGATAGTGGAAGAACAAACTGTGAAATGATATACATTTACTTAGTCAATATAGCATGTGAAGGAAACATGGAATAAAATACACTGATTGGTCAACAAGCAAAGGAACTGGATAAATAACTCTCTTTTTTAATTATTCAGTATTGTGTTTATTTATTTGTCTTTGTTTATCAGGAAAGTCCAACTAGATAATGTCCATTTTCAGCAGATGCCCAGAAAGAAAAACTCCATTTGCTTATGTTGCATTGTGCTAAGTTCAAGTCAAACACAGAGTAGTTACATTTCTATTTACATTTATACACAAAGAATGGTTATATTTATACATTCTAAGATTTTACAGAGGTGAAGTTACTAAAGAGAAAACACATGCAATTTAGTGGACTGTACAGACAGCAGTTATGTATAAAATTGTTTTATTTCAGTAAGAGGTTGAGAATATTTTTTTTAAGAGTATTTGGAGAGTATCATACAGTGAACACAAAGTTTAAACCTTCTCATGAGCATGTACAGGACCAGATGTTGTTTAAGAAGTGGTTTAAAACTACTGAGTTTGTCGGAAAGTTTTATTTGTGTGGGGATACTATTCCAGCGTTTAGCAAAGCACTGGGAGTAAAATGAGTCTCCTGCAACATAATTTTACTTATTTGTAAGTAACAAGAATTTGTTACTAGAAAAAGAGGTCCCTTGCTGGACAGTACGGTAGTAATACGTTTTGTAGTGCAGGGTATTTTTCTGGATGATGTATGAGTTTGCCTGCTGTAGTTAGATGTGAATATGTTAGACAGTTGTGGAGTTCAAGCCTGTTTAATTGCTTTAAGTTAAGGCAATGGTGGGTCCTATGAGGGAAACTGGTGGAAAATTTAGCTATTTTATTGTTGCAGGAGGCAAATTTCTTTCTTTGAGTATTGTTTAAGTTTGTTAGGATAGGAGCAGATTATAAGAGAGTTGGCAGTAAGAAGGTGGTGGCTAGACTTTTTTTTGTAGTATCTGTAAGGAATCCATTGAGCCTATAAAGGGAGTCTAGTTTCTGGTGTGCAGTATATGGTGGTCATATCTGAGATTGTTATCTATTATAATGCTTAGAAGTTTACAGTTTCAATGACATTTGCTGAATTTATGGTAAATGATTATGTTTGATTATGGCAGCTTTTTGAGGTGAAAAGCATTAACTTTGTTTTCTTGGGGTTGAGTAGGAGATTTGATTCTTTGCGCCAGGTTTCACAGATGAGAAAGATTTGGGGGTAATGTCTTGGAGCTTATTTGTTGTTGAAGCCACACATATTATTGAGTCATCTACATACTGAACTAAACTAGCATGGTGAGTGGAGGTGTGCAAGTCATTAATAAATATATTAAATAGTAGAGGACCCAGGGTAGAGCCTTAGGGACACTTATAGTAACTGGTTGAAAGGATGAGTAGGTTTTTTGCCATTTAATGGCTTTTTGCCTTCCACAGAGGTAACTAAGGAATCACGACAAGAAGTATTGTGAAAGTCCTACTGAGGAGAGTCAAATGAGCATTTGCTGGTGTAAGACAGTATCAAATGCCTTTGACAAGCCTAAGAACATGGTGTACAAGCAGACCATTATTTCTATGTCTGTTTATTACATTGGTAAAATGTGGTAGAGCAGTACTCATGCTGTGCTGGGGTCTAAAGACGTATCTTTCTGCTACAGACCTATTAATTAGTATGGGCACACGGAAGGCTATGAATTCTGCAGCCATTTTTAGGCAGCCTGATGGTAGCTGGTCTACAGCTACAGAAGTAGTTTTTAGTTAAAGGAACAACTGAGGTAGGTACTGGACTAAAACTGAAGAGCTGTGGGTAGTTTTGATTGAACAGGGGTAGAGTGAGGGGCAGATGTTTTAGTGTCTAACAGAGATAATATTGATTGCATAAAGTAGGAATTAAACTGTGTGTGGATAGAGTCTGTTGCATAGTCTGTTTTTGGAGAGGGACTAGTAATCTTTGCAGGGTACAGTAGTTTATTTAGCGATGACTAAATGGGTTGTTTATATGTTAGTCTTGTAGGTTAATATAGAATTTTTGCTTATCCTGTTTGACAATGAGTTTTGCATGGTTTCTAAGATGTCTAAATTGCTGGAAGGCATTTTGAGTTCTATTTTTATATCAATTTTTCCAGGCTTTATTCCTTTTTATCATGATTTTTTTTGTTTCCTTTGTCAGCCATTCTGCAGGCTTGGACTTGACTCTTTTATTACACACTAGTGCTGGATTATTTAAGGTCTGTAAGAATACATTATTAAAGTGTTCTACAGCAGTATCTAGTGACATTGTTCTAAGTAGATTCCAGTTATATTTTTTTAGTGTTTCATTGAAAATATCTTTGCTAAAATTGGTTGTATTTTGTACTTGATTATAGATAATATGTTTATCTTGGTTATGGTAAGTTCTAATAGCATATGTTGGTATATGGTCACTTATGCTATCTGAGAGGCAGCCTAATTTTGTCAGTTTTCTGGTTTGTTTGCAAGAATCCAATCTAATGTTGAGTGTCTCCTGAAGTTGTATTGGTTCTAGTAGGTGGGCTATTCATTGTCTGAAGCTATACAAGCTTATGGATTAAGTGGGGATAGTGGAATTTATGAGTTGCCAGTCTATATTTAAGTCTCCAATGATTACAGTTTCATGGTTAATTTGTTGGGATATCCAATACAAGATAATTTCAGCAGTATCAACATTACCCCCCTGGTGGTAGATAAATTGCTGATAAACATGCAGTTTTCCTATTGTTGATTTTTAGGAGTGTTATTAGTAGTTCAGCATTGTTAAATGTGTGCATTTCTTGTTGAAGTAAGGTAGTGGTTAGAGAATGTTTATAGATGATTGCTACACCGCGGGCATGCTTGTTTTGTCTGTCATGCCTAAGTATATGATATCCTGGGAGTGATCTCATTATTCTTTATTTCTTTTTTTTTTTAACCAGGTTTCAGGAGCTATGACTACATCAGGAGTGTATGTAGCAAGATAAGCATGCATGTCATGGATGTTATTACACGTGCTTCTTAGGTTCATACATACCTCTCAGCTGTACAGATTTCAGCAGAATGTCCAGATTTCTGCCTCATATTTTTAGTCTGTTCCTCATGAAAATTGAGTTTTTTCACAAATCATTGGGATGATCTAAGGATTAAAGTCACTAAACAATGACATGTACTTGAGTTTCAGTCTTCATATCATTCAGAAAATGCATGCTAACTCAAAACCCTGTTATTCTAGCAACTTTCTAAGTTTATAAGACCAATATTTAAAATGTGTCCCTCTTGTTGGGCTTTTGTGCCCCATTATGTCGGGCTTTGTCCTGATTTTTCATGCTAAGAGGTTGAGAGGTGTGGGTTCACAGTTAGTAAGGTAAGTTTGGATTCTGTTTTTGCTGAGATGTATTAGGTGACTGTTTTATTTTGCGGTTGGAAGTGATGGTTTTATGAACACTGGGACCAGGATTGGGGTCAATATCTCTGCTAATTTTTTGAATGGATATTTTACAGGGTAGGGGAGTGGAGGGAGCCTGAGTGTTGGCAAGGGCAAATGAAGCGGGTTGAAAACCTGTCAAGAAACAGAGAAAACAAAATTAAGCGGGTTGAAAACCTGTCAAGAGACAAGAGAAAACAATCAGTGACTTAATGCAAACAGCCACAAATCTGCTGAGAGATAAGTAAAAGGAACAATGCAGTTTAAAAGGCCTCATTGCTACTAGATGAATGTCTTGGTTTTGTTGCTGTAGGACACAGTTTTTGTAACTGTTAGTCCAATATCACGTTGACCTGACTAATGATGATAACAGTAATAAATTGCACTCGACTGTTTAAACAACTGTGTAATGGAGGAAGGTTTCTATGGACTTTGAAATGCAGGGTCCCAAAGCCTACCTTAACCTCCACAGACCAAGAAAACAATGAGAAAAGGTAAGCCAGAATGCAGTAGCTCAGCTCTGGGAAAATAATGGCTGAGAATTCAAAAGTGGTTACACAAGAAGAGAAATAAACTTAAGAAAGTGAGACAGTGGACTGCTAAAAACAATGAATTGAACACAGTTAAAGGGGAAAGTACCTGTGGGACTGCTGTGGCTTAAGAAAATGTAGCTATTATAGTGGACAAAGTTCTTTGTTTTAGGCTGCCGTAATATTTATAATTTACATACAAATATATCCCACAGACTGGTGTTCAAACTGCAAACTTCACTTTTACATGCATATCTATTTGCTTGCAAGGACATTTTGACTGAAAAATAAAAAACACAATAAAGAGACAGCTGAGTGCACTGAATTGATACTGACTGTGCACAAATACTAGCTCAAAGCAGAAATTGGTTTAGTAACTATCTCAGGCAAGGAGAAATAAGAAAGGAAGTGGGATACAAAAGGTGACTTCCTTGAAGGAATGCAGTTCCAATAAAGAAACACAGGAGGATCTAAATAATGGGAGTAACAAGTTTAGAAGAAATGAAGAGAACTATAAGAGAAAAAAATAATTTGAGAAGTAGGAGTAAATGTCAGTGTCTGTTAGGAAGGAGAGAAAGTACAAGTGTTACTGGTTACAATATACTAAGAGTAGACCGACTAAACAAAAAAGGAGGTAGTATAGCTATAATATTTAAGCAGCATCTAGACATCCAGATCTTAAAGTCAGCAGCTCCCCAAATAGGTAAGGAAGAAATAATATATACCAACCTTAAATAAACCAAAATAAAACCCTGAACATAATAGGTTGCTACTTCCCACCTGGCCACAACATCCATCCACTTGAAAACCTCCTCAGCTGGACTACCCACCACCTACCCTAAGAAACTTTAATTCTAGGAGACTTTAACACTGACTGGCAATCCTGCTCTAGCAACCACCCAACCCATCATGTAAATCTTCATGGCTTCACCCAACCAGTCCAGTCACCTACTAGGATAAATAACTCCAACAAACACACTACCCTTGATTGGATACTAGTCAATAAGGGCCCCCAGTCATATATAGCAGGCTGCTTATCTGACAGCCTCGGTGATCACTCCCCAACCTTCTTACTAAGAAAACACCTTTATAAAGCAAAGCCCATCATCTACTGTCAAATACGCAAAAAAACGAACTTCAACCCTCTCTCATTCAGCTCATCCCTAAAAGACTGTAACTGGCAACCTCTAAAATACCATAAACTAGATGACACAGTTGACTACTTTAATAAAACATTCCTAAACATCCTTAATTACCATGCCCCCATAAGACGTTCCTGAACTAGAGCCCAACAATCCCCATGGCTACAAAAAAAACACGAAGTCTGAAATGAAAAACAGGGATAAAGCGTGGGACAACTGGTGCAAAACCAAAACCCCCTCTACTAGGCAAAAATTCCGAGAACTACGCAATAGAACCAAAAAGCTTATAAAACAGGACAAAATCCAATACTACCAGTCTGCCCTTACCTCCTCCCAACATAACCCCAAACAATTCTGGACCTCAATAAACTTCATCTTCCACCCAGGTAAAGTAAGTACACCCACTCCTAACTTAACTCATCCCTCCGAAAATATCACTTCACACAAACCGTACTATCACTAGCTAGACAACACAACCCCCCCATTAACCCACACCATCAACTAGAACTAACAATCTCCCAACTAGCTTCTCTTTCTCTCCTGTTCCTACCTCCAAAATAAAACGACTACTAACTAATCGTAAAACCACCAGATTAGCAGCAGACAACCTCCCAGGTGAATACATTCAACTTGCAGCTGACGCTCTAGCGTACCTCATATTACTCTTGATTAACAGATCTCTGTCAGAAAGTTATGTTCCTACACTATGGAAAGTCTCACACATAATTCCCCTACACAAAGGAGGCCCCTCCACAGATCTAACCAATTACGGGCCCATAGCTATTCTCTTGCCACTCTCCAAAATACTAGAGAGATGCATTCATTCTCAAGTCTCAGATCACCTCCTTGCTAACAACCTCCTCTCCAACACACAACACAGTTTCTGACCTAACCATAGCACCACCACCGCCTTACTCTCTTTCTCTAACACTATCCTACAAAATAAAAATGCAGGTTATCTCTCCTCAACTACCTTCCTAGACCTCCCTAAAGCTTTCGACATGGTACCACACAAACAACTCATCTCTCTTCTCAATAACCTATCCTTCTCTCAACCAGTCATCAACTGATTTCAGAGTTACCCATCTGACCGCCAACAAGCAGTTGTTTGGCAGGACAACCTATCCCCCCAACTACCAGTCTCCATAGGAGTTCCCCAAGGGTCCATCCTGGGACCCCTATTCTTCTCTATTTTCACCAATAATCTAGCCTCAGCCACAACACATGGCACACTTATACAATATGCAGATGACTCAACCATCATCTGCACAGCCCAGTCCCTACCAGAACTGCAAAAAGTCACACAGGAAGCATTTTCTTCTATTGAAACTTGGCTATCCAATGCTCAACTAATACTCAACCCAAACAAAACAAAATTACTAATCTTCCAACCCACCAAACTTACCCTAGACAGCTCTCACTTTAACATCACAGCAAAAGACAACACCACCATCCATCCTACAGAACACACCAAATTACTAGGAGTAGAAATAGACAATAAACTGAACTTTCACATTCACATTTCCATGACCATTAAAAAAGTGCACCAAAAAACTAGGAGCATTATATAGAAATCAGCAACTATTTACCAAAGCAGCTAAAATTTTGGTAGCAAATTCTCATCTTATCAATACCCTACTCTACACATCTCCAATATTTACTAACCTTAGACAATGCGATCTAAATAAGCTCGAAACCTGCTACAACAAAATCGCCAAATTCGCCACATGGGCTTCCTACCATACTCACCGCTGTTTCTCACTAGCAGAACTGGGCTGGCTAGAGCACCAACTCACACTCACCCACAAACTAATAAACCAACCACTAAAAGTCCCATCCGTCCAGAATCTACTCCAACCCTACATAACCAGGATACCACTAAGATCCAGCCACAAAAACCTCTTACAGGTCACAAGAGCCATTAACTCTGCTGGAGAAGCATTATTCTCCTGCACTATAGCCAAACTCTGGAACTCCCTCCCATCCTCAATTGCCTCTGTAACTTCTTGCACCCTGTTTAAATCCTTACTAAAATCACACTTCAAAATTTGCCAGATATGCCCTTGCAACCCCCCCCCCACACCAATACCATCCATTCCACCCACCCACTACCTCTCTCAGCCCCTATCAACAAACTACTCTTAGCAAGCTTGGCTACTCATGTTCCCAGCTACCTACCACATAATACTAACTTCTTGTAGCAACAACTGCTAATGGCTGTTATGTACCTCAAAAACAGATTGTATCAATTGTTCACTGATGAATCTCAACTACATTTGTAACCATGTTTAGTATATGTCATCATATTTTAAAATTGTACTATGTTCTACAGCTGTTTTCCATCTGTTTTCTTCTTGTCTTGCATCCCTAACTGGACTAATGTCTATATTTAAATGCTATGTTTTTAACTGCACAATGCAAATAATACTTAATGTGGAGCTTTTCTCTCGGGCCTCCGCTGAAAACGGACCTGTGTCCAGTCGGACTCTCCCAGTCAACAAATGTAAATAAAATAAATAATAATAATAAATAATAAATAAAGTAGACCAGCAGGATGTCAGTGGAGGAAGGTTTATAGACTATAAGGCTACTGCTTACAAACTAGGACACCTAAAGCATTTGTCTTCAGACTAGTCATTATGCAGGCTAAACTTTATGCAGAAGACTGGATGCCTCTAACACTTACTTAAAGCAGAAGGTCAGAGCTGGTAAACAGTTTCTCCTAATTAAATGATGGCTGGATTGAAGGAACTCAGACTGCCTATTTGGATGGGCCTGCTATGTACATACTTAAGTTTCATAAACCAAAAAAAAAAATCAGGCTACCCTCCCGTGCTCCCAGATACCATTATCCATTTCCCTAAATCCTTTATAATGTATACCAGTTAAATGGGAAAAAGATTCATCTCTTCATTTTGTATTTAAAAGAACAATCACCCACTTCAGATATTGATCTGGTGGAGTCTTGTCCCACTTCAACTTATTTAATGTGCACATTTTTAGTTTAGATAAATGTTGATTGTATGAGAACTTTGAAAGGTAGACCATATAGAAAGAAGCAGGGAGAAAGTGTATGAGAGATTAGCCAGAAGTAGAGCACGAGCAGAGCCAAGAGTTGTTAAGATGCTGCTCTAGGGATTTTTTGAAAGCTGCTAGTTCAGAAAAATTTCTGATCATTGGTGGGAGTGCGTTCCATGCTTTGGCTATGCAATGAGAGTATAGACTCTGTCCAGGTATTTTAGAAGCTTTGGAGGTATTAAGAAGCTTCTTATCTTCAGACCTGAGAGTTCTGCTGGGGTTGTAAGGTTTGATTATGTTCTTTAGGGCAGGGCAGGCTAGGGCTTTGTTGATTATGTTATGAAGCGTTGTGAGGTGGATACAATGGAGCTGATTGGGGAATTCTAGCCAGTCTAGCATTTGCAGTGGTATGCAATGATGATTGCTGGTTTTGGAGTTTGTAACAAACTTTGGCACTTTGCTATAGCACTGTTCCATTTTGGATCTAATGGAAGCCTGTAGATTAGAGAATACTGAGGCATGGTATAGAAGGGGGGGAGTAGGAACATTTTTCATAGGGTGGTTTTGGTTGATGTGGTGAAGGAGTTTTTGTTTCTGTGTAAGATACTGAGTTTCTGGTGGTTTTCTTTTTTTATATTTTGTTGGACATGGTGATCAAAATTTAAGTGGTCATCAGTAGTTACCCCTAACAGTTTGATGTGGTGGACTATTTTGAGAATAGTATTATCAGCCACATGTATTTTGATTTGAATTGGCTTGTGTCAATAAAGTTTTTTTTTTTTTTACAGGAAGAGAAGGAGTTTAGTTTTCTTTGGGTTTAGGAATAGTTGATGGTTAATGAGCCATGATTCAAATGCTAAAAAAGTATGTTGTGTGATTGTGATGAGTTGTGGTAGTGTACGAGAGGTGCAGATAATATTGGCGTTATCTGCATACTGTACGAGTGTTCCAGTGGATGAGGCAGTGTGTAGGTAATTTGTAAATATGTTAAATAGCAGGGAACCAGGTATAGAGCCTTGTGGGAGTCCAGTGAAGCTATGTAAAAAGGGAGGGGTTTCATTTAGCCATTCTACTACTTGTTTTCACTCTTGTAGGTAACTGTGGAAACACTGTATGGTGGGAGGGGTAAGACTGAAATTTGAGAGCTTGTGCAAGAGTATGAAGTGAGAGATGGTGTCACATTCCTTAGAAAGGCTGAGAAATATAGCAGATACCAAGGATCCTGTGTCTTTAGCTCTGTTAGTTTCAGTAAAAGATAAGAGGGCTGTGGATGTGCTGTGGCATGGGCGGAAACCATGTTGGGTAGGTGTAAGAAGGTTGTTTTGCAGCAAGCATTTCATTAACTGTTGGTTCATGCACTTTTCTAATAGTTTTGAGATGGGAGATAGAATGGCTATGGTTGGAAGTTGGTCAGTTCAGTAGATTTACTGCCATTGTGGATAGGGATGATGTAGGACTGTTTCCATATTTCTGGTACTGTAGACTCTGGAATAGATTTAATGAGCAGGATGCTGAGTGGGTAGGCTACGGAGCTGGCAGCTAACTTAAGGTAATGGGGAGGGAGGTTGTCAGCAGGATTTTAGTTTCAGCAGAAGTTTTTTTATGAGGTTTGTTGGTACTGTTTGTAAGGAAAACATTGAGTTTTCAGAAAGGAATTTCTGGCTGCTATGTTGGAAATGGTCAGAAGTAGCAGTAGGGCTATTATTAGGGGGATTTGAGGACGAAGACAGGGATACATTTGAGGTATTAGGGATCAGCTCAACTATGGTTTGTATGATGTGGTTCTTAATGTTTTTGGCTATTTGGGGTGGAGGAGCATTAAGTGAAAGGTAGAGATCTTTTTATGCCAGGGTTGAGTAGGGTTGATATAGAGGACCAAAATTCTTTAGGGATGGTTTTATGGTCTTGTTGAAGGTGGGTATAGTATGATTTTTTATCTTTGATAACCTGTTTCTTTACTTGGTTCTGTAGTTGTTTGAAGTGTATTAGAGCTATATTATTTGTACTATGCTTCCAAAGAGCGCAACGTTTATCTCTTTTTTTCATTAGATTTTTACAATCCTTTGTTAGCCAAAGGGCAGAATTTTTTTTATTCTTTTTGTGTGGACTAGAGCTAGAGTGTCTAGTATTTTTAGGAAATTGGTGTTAAAGTAGTGCACAGCTTCATCTAGTGGGAGATGTTTTAGTGGAGATCAGTTTATTTTGTGGAGTAATTCATTGATTTTGTCTTAGGTAAAACTGGTCGTGTTATGAATGGATTTTAGAATATGAGTTTTTGGGAGATGTACACTGGTTCTAATGGTAAATGTTGGTAGGTGGTCACTGAGGGAATTTGGCAGTGTGCCACTAGAATTAAAGTCAGTTGGATGTGACACCAGAATGCAGTCTAAGATATATTGTTGAGTGTAGTTCTCATTGTACCTAGTAGTGGAGTTAATTAGTTGAGAGTAGCCATAGAGGCTGATGCTGTTTGATGGTAGTTGTGATGAGATGGTCTGCCAATCTATATTAATGTTGCCTAGTATGATAGTCTCATACTTGATGGTTTGTAAAGTCCAGGATAGGATGTCCTCTAATATGGGCATATTTTGTACTGGAGGAATATAGAGAACAGTGATGCAGATTATTTGGTATTGTTAAGATTTATGAAGGATATGAGCATTTCAGCGTTGGGGAAATTGGGGATGTTGTCTTAAGTTATATTGATGGTGTGGGTGTAGAGTAGAGCTACTTCTCCTCCTTTCCTGTGGTATTTGTCAAGTTGAGTTATGCTATAGTTAGGCAGTAATATTTCAGTCTCTTATATACCAGGGTTTTGGTTAGGGCTAGGCTGTCTGGTTTATCCAAGCAAGAAAGGGGGATATTTTACTATCAATGCTTCTAATGTTAAGGGACATAATGTACATTTTCCAGGGTTTTGGAGAGTACTAGGGCTTGGGTTGGGGTGGATGTCTCCAAACTTGAAGCACTACTGTGAGTAGATAAGAAAGTAGTATGTACATTTTTTTGGGGGGGAATGGATAAGAGGTATAAGGCATGGTTTACTCGGTGAGTTGTATAGTAGTTGTGGAGCTTAGTAATAGGGGAGAGTACAGATAAATATGTGTGGGGAGATATCTGAGAAACTACTAAAATGAGATTGGTTACTGGCAGTCATGCAGTGTGATGGGGAGTTAATTGGTAAGGTTTGAGGTGGTAGTGATATTGTATATATAAGGATTATTAGAAGAGTTGTTAGGCTGGATATTAAATACACAGGTGAGTGGAGTGTGGATGAAAAGAAATTGCAGATGTTAAAGTGTGGTTTTATAGTGTTTAGGGAGTGTAGTATTTTGTTTAGAGTTGTCCTGAGAGAGTATTTAAGGTTAGTGTACTTTAATAAATGTGCTGGGAGGTAGTAGGTGGAGTAGGGTTATGGGATGGCTGTTGTGGTTGGATAATTGAGAAGCTGGGTAGAGTTGGTGAAATATAAATATGGGAGTAGTGGGACTGGGTGGGATTTGGCGGTAGGGTAGGGGAGCAGAGTATGCCAGAGCAGTGTGGGCTGGACCACTCAATAGTAGATTGTAAAAAAAAACAATCACACACAGTAACAGTAAGTAAAGGCACTTGTAAAGGAAATTACAGTAGCTGTTAATCTAGGGCAGAATGTTTAAAGAAGCATGAATTATAGGGTTGGCAATCTTTGACAGCAATATCTTGTAGAGAAGAAGTCAATTTATAGGGTACAAGAGCAGAGATATTTACAGAAATTACTTATGGCTACAGTTGTAATGACTGTTAGAGTTAGAGAAATGGAGAGTAATAAAAATTAATTTTACAGACTGAGGTGGGAGGCATTTAGGTATAAACGTGCAACTATTGCTAAAATCGAACAAATAGACATATGGCACTTAAGCTACAGTTAAATGCACTGTGGGAAATGCAAGGAGGAATAGTAAAATAATTGGGTGGCAGAAGTAAATGGGGGCAAGGCAAGCAATATGGTCTGTGATGTGCAGACAGCCTTTGAATACAGTTAATGTGCAATATGTACTTATGTTGTTTAACATACATTTAAGTTAAGGAATGGGATCTGGCAGGACTGTGTTGACAGTGTAGTGACTTAGTGTTGCATTTTAAGCAGGTCAGGAAATGTACTTGCGCTCATTTCAATAAACCTTTTTCTTTTACATTTAAGATAAAGAATAGGCTCTGGCATGACTGTGTTGACTGTGTAGTGACTTACTGTTGCATTTCAAGCAGGTCAGGAAATGTACTTGCAGTTGTTTGAATAAACCAAGGGCTTGTTACAGTTAAGATAAGGAATGGTCTCTGGCAGGACTCTGTTGACAGTGTAGTGACTAAGTGATGCAGTTCAGGCAGGTCAGGAAATTTACTTGTGGTCGTTTGAATAAACCAAGGGGTTGTTACCTTACCCAGTTTGGTATCCACAATAAATGGGAAGAAAAAAGAAAACTCATTGAAATGCCCCTCACATCACCTGTATGAGTGCATGGAAAGGGGAAAGCCAGAAAGAGAAAGATTTGGTCTTACAGTGTAATGTATCCAATTCTTACTGGTCTTACAGTGTAATACAGCCATGCTTACTGCAGTGTACAGCTGCTCATGAGTGACAATATTTTTTTATCTTTATGAGAAAATCTATTGTAACAAGGAAAGTAACAGGCATAGACCTGATTCAATAGACTAAAGATATAATAAACATTCACCAGTGTTAAATAAAATCAAAAGATCAATACACAGGAGGTTCAGGTTCAAAAGTTTACTAGTGTACACCAGGAGGCAAAAAAACGTACAAGTACAGAATCTTTGTCTGATATGAAACAGGAAGTACACAATTTTTATAGTTACTTACATTCAAGTTATGCCCACCTTACTGACGTGGTCAGTCACAGGACATCTACATCACTTTAGCTTACAGTATTCTATTCATAAAATAATGCTAATGCTGTATATTTAAAAAAGTTTTCCTCTGGTAACAATACGGCCTTGCTCACCACCTGGTCAGACATAATGTCTTTCTGTAAAGTTACTTCTTCAAGGTTCCAAGCTAGTTCGAATACAATAGCAGATTCAGTCTTTTAATACACTTCTTTGTTCCCCTATAACACTTTCCCAACAGCTGTGTGTTATCTAGTAACACATACACAAGGCCAATCATCCCAGCATGAAAGAGCAGAAGATTTTCATTATTTCACATATTTAATTTCCTGACCCAGCAGATAATCATTTGTGAAAAGCATAAACATTAGAACTTGCTGAGCTAGCAGCTGCCAGGGTCAGAGGCCAACTTGCAACAAGGCACACCGCAGTTTCAAAAACTTCTTGCAATTACACATGAATTCATCCTTTTTGTTATATCATTACTAGAATAAAATGCATTACATACTACTTTGCTTTTAAAACTAGCACTTCACATATATTCAAATACATATTTCTCTAACAGCCAGTTATTTATTCATTGATTGATTGATTCATTTATCCTTTGTTGACCAGGTTAGTCTCACTAGGCTAGGAGCCCCTTTTTAGGGAAGACCCAGGGTGGTATTTATACTACTAAGGGAAATTTTGCCATGACATCTTGGAATTTCTCCTATACATTAGGAGAATGACTGCTCCATTCCTAGTGCAGTGGCGACTGGGAGAACAGCACTCCAGGAGATCCAAGATGCAGATAGCACAGATAAAAATGTCAAGTGCAGTGTCTGAAGCTTTACAAGATTCTGAGGAGCTGTTTCAACAGAATTTGTTTGTTTCATCAGAAGCAAATGTTCAAAACAATTATGGCTGTGTTATTACATCCCTCCGGTCGAGAGGGTTGAGGTTTGATATTTCAGGTAAATATTTGTTGCAGAGCAAGCCAGATAAAGGAAAAGATGTTTTATGGGCTGAAATTATGCACAAAATTCAATCAGAGGAATGAGAAGCTGTTTTGAAAGAAGGCCATCAGAAAAATCATATGCCAAGACTGTTAAAGAAACTGCAGGGAAAGTGATGAGAGATGGACAGAGAAAAGAAAATGTCAACAATCAAAGGAAATCTGTGGTGAGAATTCAGAGCAAGGAAGAAAAAGCATGGGCAGGTATGATATTTGGGGTAATGTAATGGTCCCAATGGGAGTGAAAGCTCAGGCGCCAAGAGCTTTTATTCTTATTCTTAAAGTGACATTATTTTTGTGATTGAAACTGTTCAGGAATTTTTGGGGGGGAAGTATGAGAAGGCAAAGATCTGTAAAATCCCTGGAATTTTTACGTGGCTAAAGCATTTCACAGAGGAACAAAAAAGAAAATACATGTTCAGTTTCAAACTGAATTTGAAAAACAGACTTTAAAGAGACATTTAAGTGAACCTTGCAAAGAAGTTATGGACCTTAGCAAAGTCTATGATAACAGAGGATTATGGACTGGGGATGATACTGTAATACTGTACTCAAAACAGAGAAAGAATAATTTATATACATCCTTAGTATGATAAATGTAGTGGGTAACAGAGGTGTTGTAAAATATTTGGGTAAACCAAAACATTTTTTTCCTGTGGAAAAGATGATCATTTTATAAGTAACTGTGATAAGAGGAAATGTTACATTTGTTTGATGCAAAATAGTGTGAACTGAAGTGTTATAAATGTAACAAAACTGAGCAATTATGGATGGAGTATATCAAGAGAATAAGGATGTAGAAGAAGCAAACAAAAGTGAGGGCAGTATACAAAGAGAGGAAACAGTCCCCATAAAAGATAAAGAGGAAAGAGAGACACAAAATCAAGGTAAAAATTAAGATAAGGATGAAGAAAAAATGAAACAGAAGATAATGTTGACAAAGGTTCTGAAACAAGTGATGAGCAAGATATAAATTGGAAATTAATGAAAGGTAACAATAATTATATTGGCAAAAGAGTACGAGAGAGAGAAAAAGAAAGTTTAAAAAGATAAGTGTAAAAGAGAAAAAGAGAGGAAATGGATAATGCAGATGAGATAAATACTTCAACTTTATGCCATAAACATAATGACAACTTTAGAGTGATTTCAGTAAATGTAAATAGTATCAGAAATATAAGTAGAAGAATAGGTATCCTAAATTGGCATAATAAGTAATATTGGAAGATGTGAGATTGCTGACACAAGAAGAGAGATGACAAAGAAACTATGGGGAGGAGATAAACTATGGAACCCAGGAAAGGAACTATGTTCAGGCATAGTTGTACTTTGAAGAAAGTCATTGAAAATATTGAACATAACATTGTCAATGATGGGATGATTAACTGTTGTAGAGCTCAGGTAGCATACCCAGGTATTCATAATTATAGTAGTGTATGCTTATGTTACAAGTAAAGAAAGGGAAAATTTATTTAATAAAATTTGGGATTATGTAGTAATTAATATGAATATACTAATGGGAGATTTTAATTGTGGTTTGAGAGGAAAAAAGAAAAAGAGAGGAAATGATGTCAATAAATTTTTTGAAGTTATAAAATGTGGCAATTTAAAGATTTGGAATAACAATTTGTGGACATATAGTTGAAGTGTATATATGATGTAAATAGATTATTTTATTATATCACAAAGTTTAAATATAGCTAAAAGAGAGAGAGAGATATACATGTAAAACAATTTTCAGGTCACTTAGGCATATGGATTGAAATACAAGAAAATCAATCAGATTGGGTAAAGGACTAAAAAGAATAAATGAGAAATTATGGGATGAAAATGAAAAAATAAGTTTGCAGTTTTGGAAAGAACACATATCCACTAGTATGTTAGTGGTGGCTAGATTTGAAAGAAAAAGATACAAATGTTTTTAGAATGGCAGTCAGATGTAAGAAAAGTTATAAAATAATGTGCATGAATGGTTTAACAGATTTTTAAAGGAACACTAGGGAATAGTATGTGACAGAATAAAGACTTTATGAAAAAAATCAAGATAAAATTAAAGAATTATTATTTAAGCAAAGATATTATTTAGAAGTTAAAAAGAAGTATCAGCTTATTTCATAGCATAGTTAAAGAGAATACTAGTATAATGAAAAAAAAATGAAAGATGATAAAGAGGAGGTAAGAAGACCTCAGGAACAAATTATGGATATGGCAATAAATTATGTAAATAAAATGTTTCAAGATAGAAAGTATATAAAAAGAATGGCATGTTAAACAATTGATAGGACAAGAAAATAAGGAATTGGAAAACAAGTTTCCTTGTATGAATTAGATAAGATTCTTAGACAAGTTAATTTACAGACAGTATCAGGATCAGATGGAACAGGATACTAATTGTATAAGACTTTTACAGAATAAATATTTCTTAAATGGTATTAATGAGTGGTTAAATGAAGGTTTTATGTATAAAGATGTATGAAAAGATATTCTTAAATTTGTATGGAAGAAGGAAGATAAAAATAAAATTGAAAATTGGAGACCTATAATACTGAACAATAGAGATTATACATTTTTATGGAAATAATTCAGAAGAGAATGGGCCATAAAATGAATAGTATTATGGAAGCTAGCATATATAGCTTTAAGGGGAAAGGGTGTCATGAATTATTATTCATAGTAAGGGAAATTGTGGATGATATTATAAACAGGACTGAGGAGAACAAGATCATGATAGGAAAATTAAATAAAGCTTATAATACAGTACATGAACTTTTCTAGACAATTATGAAAAAGTATAACATTAGTAAAAAATAAGGAAATATATTGTTCTGTATATAAAAAATAAAGTATAACTTTTAGTGAATAAATGGTTAAACAAAGAAATAGATATAAAGAATGGCAAACATCAGGGATGTCCTGTGAGTACTATATAATTTCCATAAGTTATGAATGTATTAGTCAGAGATGCAAATTTGCACGAGAGGTTCTACTTGTATTACTAATGAAGGGATAAAAATTCCAGGTATGTTTACTTATGTAGATGATATTATATTGATTACAAGAAACAAAGTCTGGATGAACGAAGTTATATGTTATATACACCAATGTTTAAACATAATAGACATAACTTTAAAGAAAGAAAAAAGTCAAGGACTGGGTGACATAGTAAAGACAGAAGGAGTATCTTTCTCACTGAAAGAAATGTCTGTATTAGGAATACAATTTGGGGAAAAAATACAAGTGAGGAACATGGAACAGAATGCTAGATAAAATAAAGGAGTTTTGTTGTTTTTGGAAAACATGCAAACTATAATTTAATAAAAAATGGTTTATTTAATTAATTCAGTTATACTAGGAAAGATTGCATATTTAGTTAGTGTCTATATGTTGCCAGTAATCTATGAAAAATAAATAGTACAAATATTTTTTTTTCTTTTATATGGGATTCAAGACTGAATCCAGTGAAGAGAGAAGTCTTATATATATATATATATATATATATATATATATATATATATATATATATATATATATATATATATATATATATATATATATATATATATATATATATGGACAAGGAAGATGAGGGTTTAGGATTAACAAACCCAACTGTTTATGTTGCTCCTTTGAATTTGTATAAAATTTTGTTTTGGATAAATGATAAAAATGAAAAGTTAATAGTAAATTTACTAATGAATGATTATAAGTGGCCCTGGGATCTGTTAAGAAAAACTAAAAAGAGGAAACGTATGTTTAAATGAAGTAATGAGATGTTATCAAGAAAAAATATTTTATGGGAAATAAAAAGTGATGAAAAAGAAAATGAAAAGAAAGTGTGGTATAAAAATATCATGATGCAATATGACTGTATTGTCAATACCTGGGCTGAGCTAGTGGAAGAAAAAGTGCAAGCTATAGTATGAATAACATGGTAAAATAAACAAGTAGAATGTCAAGATCTTTATGGAGATTAGTGATTAATAAATTACCACTAAAGAGAAATATGCCATATAAAAATCAATTAAAGGTATTATTTATATGGTGGTAAAGAAGAAACTACAGAACATGTTTTCTTACAATGCATAAGGGTCATAAAACTATGGAAAAATTGTATAAAGACATTTTCTTTGAAAATTAATTTGAAAATATCTAGGAGATAAATGAATTACAAAAGAATATGATTATTTATAGATATTATTGTCAAAAAATAAGAAATATGTTAGCAAAATAGATAAAATAAAAGTTATGTACTCACCATAACTATGTATCTGTGTTGATCATTTTCATTCTTCCTCAAAGAATGGTTCTTGGATCTGACCTCAGACCCGTCTCAGGCTCTTTTCTTTAAGACTCTCAGATCCAACTCTTGAGCTCCTCACTTTACCCATGATGTTTCAAAATAAAGACAGAATAGGAGCTCAAAGAGGAACAGTGTTTCCAATATTTCTATCAGATCACTCCCAAATAAAAAGGAGAGGGGGAAGGAGGAGGGGAGTTGAGGAAGAATGAAAATGAACAACACAAATGTATAGTTATAGTGAGAACATTTGAAAATTATATCATTTTCATTCATACCTCAATGAATGGAACAGAGTCCCCAGCTACGATAACCTTGGATGCCCCTCATGGAAGGATTTTCAGAGTACCACAGAACCAAAGGCAGCTCTGCTTCTGGAAATAAGATCCATTTTTTTTATTGAGAAATAAATATATGAGCATTGGACCAAGTGGACTGCAGTGAAAATATCACCAATAGAAGCTCTGGCCCAGAAAGCAGATGAAGTAGCCATGGATCTAGTGGAATGAGCTTTCAGAGGTCTTTGCAAAGGCAAACCTCATTGAGAATAAACACATGAAATGCAATCTATTAACCATTTAGCTAAAGCAACTTTAGAGAATAGTTTTCCCCATCTATTTGGGGTAAATGGAATGAACAATCAATGATTTCTTTCTAAAAATCTGCATCCTTTAAAGATAAAAACAAAGCTGTCTCTGCATATCTAGAAGGTGAAGCATGTATTTACCTTTATTAGAAAATTTTGGAAAGAACACAGGTAAATTGATCACTTGGTTGATATTCACCTCAGTGGCTACTTTGAAGCTGAAAGTATGAATTAGTACATATAGTGACCTTATCCCTGTGTAAGATCAATTAATGTGATTTTACAGAGAGTACTTGGGGTTCAGAAATTCACCTGGCTGAAGTGATGGCCACTAGAAAGATTGTCTTCCAGGAAAGAAACTTGAGATCAGACTTGGCTGAGGGCACAAAATGAGGATGAGTCAAACTCTAAGTGTAAGTACTAAC
The DNA here is from genome assembly GCF_019279795.1 of Protopterus annectens. Classification (NCBI taxonomy): domain Eukaryota; kingdom Metazoa; phylum Chordata; order Ceratodontiformes; family Protopteridae; genus Protopterus; species Protopterus annectens. The sequence continues at coordinate 383,239,033 of NC_056750.1, forward strand.
AATGGAGTAGGATCTTTAATCAGAGATCTAATTAAAAAATACCTCTAATAAAGAAGGCTTTGCATAACCTGGAAGAAGTTAGATGGAAATCATTATCTCCAGTGTGATAATTGTAAATGGCTGCTAGATGAACTTTGATGGTGGAAAACATAGCTCCTTCTTGAAAAACTGATGCAAGAAAATCTAAAATAGCAGGGATATGTGCAGTAAAAGGATCCAGTTCTCTCTGATGAGCCCATTAAGAAAATCTCTTCCATTTACTCTTATATACTTTTCTAGTGGAGGCTTTTTGGAAAGATTACAAAATGTAGTGAACTGGGGAAGAAAGTCTGGGCTGTCTAGTTATCACTGGAATTGGAGAAACCATGCAGTCAATTTGAGTTCTTGAAGGTCCTAGTGAGCCATCTTTGTGGGGTGGGTGATCAGATATGGAGAGGGATCCAGTGTTCAAGGAGGACGTGGGAGATGAGACCGAAGAAAGGGGAATCACACTTGACAAGGCCATAAGGGGAAATGAGGATAACCTTGCTGTTCAACCAGACTGGTTTCTAAAGAAATTTGGGGATTAGGGGTAAGGGGCAATAAATGTAAAGGAGACCAGAGGGCCAAACGTGGACCAGAGCATCTCTCGATGACTCCTCCTGAGGATGGAGTAGGGCAAAGAACCTGTTGCACTTGGTGAGGGGAGAGGCAAAGAGATTGCAGCAAGGTTAACCCCATTGACAGAAGATTCTCTCTGCCACAACTTGAATGAAAGACTACTGATGAGACATAAGAATGGGCCTGCTGCGTTTGCCAGCTAGCACGTTGGATTTCCCCGTATGTGCATTGCTAGAAGAAAGAAGTTTCAGGAGATGGCTGACTGCCACACTCTCATTACTTCTTGACAAAGAGGGTAGAACTGGGTTCCTCTCATTTGTTGATATACCAAACCACTGAAATGTCCGTATGGATAGCAATTGTCCCTAGAGCAAGGGAGTTCTGAAAAGCCTGCAATGCTAGGATGTCCATCCTCATCTTTACGACATTAATATGCAAATTGGTCTCTTCTGGGTACCATGTGCTTTGGACAGTCTATCCCAAGAAATGCCCCCACCCCAAATGGGAGGCGCCCATGGTCACTGTGGCTAGTTAGGGTGGGATTTCAAAGGGATGACCCTGACAAACTTCGTTGGACTGAATCCACCAAGGCAGGGAGTTCCTGCAAGCCTGAGAAAGTTTTATAGGATAGGTCAGAGACTGTTGAAGAATTGACTATTGGACCACAAGAGTCAATTGAAGAACATGCATTTGGAAACAAGCAGATGGTAGTAAGGTAATAGCCGCAGCCATTGACAGTAAGGCCAGTTTTGATAGGGGAAAAAGATGTGAATGTATCTCTCTGCCATGTAGTCTTAAGGACTGTACTCTACTTGGTGGAAGAACTGACTGTGTCCAGTTCAGCTCCTATAAACTCCAAGACTTGAACTGGCTATATACAGGACTTGACATAATTGACTGCGATCCCCAGAAACTGATATAATTGGAATAAGTAGTTCCTGGCCTTTTTGAGGAGGTGCTTGTTTTGGGCAGTGAGGAGACAGTCATCTAAAAAAGGAAACACTCAGACTCCAAGCAGCCTGAAATGAGCTGCTACTACTGCTATGCATTTGGTGAACACTCTGGAGCCTGTGGTGAGACAAAAAGTGCTCTGAATTAGTAATGACTGGCCCACAAATGAAAGCACAGATATCTACCGGAGTGTCTGTAACATTTTGATGTGATAGTATGTATCCTGGAGATCTATAGCACACATCCAGTCATTCTTCTGTAGAAGAGGTAGAATGGACTGAACCATGACTATCCAGAACTTGGAGCTCTTTACAAACTGATTTAGATTACTGAGATCCAGAATGTGCCTTAGGTCCCCCGTTTTCTTTGGCACAAAAAAAACTTTCGGTAAAATCTGAATCCTCTCTGGTCTGATGGGACCTCTTGGATGACTCTTTTTGTCTAGCAGCTTTTGAAATTTTAGGGCTGCTAACTCCCACTGATTGGGTGGAACATCAGGGAGGTTTTTCTGTTTGGAAGGCAGGCTTTGCAAAAAAGGCAATGAAATATCCTCTGGATATAATTTTGTTGCACCCAAGTGTCTTCTGTGCTAGATGCCCAGGCTTCTGGGTGCAGAAAGGAGTGCCCCTGACTGCCACCAGAGTGCAGTCAGGCAACCATTCATGAACAATGAAAGGATCTATCCAAAAAGGAGTCTTGAAACCCTTGGTTTTGTGGGCCTCCTCTGCCATGATGGGTGGCATCTTCCTTTGGACCTTCCCCCTTGCCTCTGAGAGAAATTTCCCTGAATTAATCCTGAAAAGGTCCTTATGACTTGAAAACACATCTTTTTACCTCCATGCTGATTCTTAAAGGATCTCTGGTCCTTCCATCTTGGTCACTATGGGAGAGCGTTTCTTTTACAGTGGGGCCCAACAAGGAATATCCCTCAAAGGAAGTACTGATGAAAGAAGACTTAAAGAGCTCTGCCAAATCCCACAAGTGCATTCAGGCTTGTCTCCTGATGGCTATGCCTGAACCTGCCACCCATGAGGAAACTTCTGCTGCATGACAGACCAAATAAAGGGTAGCCAGCAGCGAAGAAAAACATTTACGTTCCTCTGCTGACATGGACCCTGGAATAGACTTTAAAAGTTCCTTAATCAAGTCTCTCTGCAATCTGGTAAAATGTGCCAAGTACTCAAGCGGCTGTAAAGAAAAGGTCACTAAAATATAAACATGCTTTCCAAACCTGTCCATCTCCTTGCCTCTCTATTAGGAAAATTAACAGAATAGTTTTGTTCAGCTAGCTCCTTTTTTGTAACTGCTGCCACAACCATGGTGTCCACAGGCACTCCCTTACTCCAATGAGGCCTGTCCTTGGGTGGAGCAAGTAACCTATCTGGGCAGCAGGGACATGGTTCCATGGTATCCAGCTCCTTCCATGCTCGGCAAGACTCAAGATCTATAAGGTTATCTGCTGGAGGGGTAACCCAATTCATAGATGGGTCAGACCCAAAGGCTTCTAGGAGCACAGAATCCTCCTGGGAAGGGAGGTCAGAAGACAACTCACCTTTCTGGCTAATGATCTCTAGAATGGTTCCAAATGAAATATATTCTGGTAGAGATCCTGGGGACCCCTATCCTTCAGTGAAGTCAGTGTCTTTGGTTAAATATTCCTGAGGAAAATCTATGTGTCTCCTTTTGCACACTGTCTTCTGGGGAATCTCCTCAGAGGGATGATCTGGAGAGGTATCAGAAGATAGGGGAAGTTCCTGTGCAGGAACTGCCTGGAAGCTCATATGGGCCAGTTGTCCTGAGAGACAGGGTGATGAGACTCAGAAGTTGCCTCGTGGTTTGGGCGTCTTTTCAGGCTTGTTGGCTGTTGGTGAAGCACCCCCCAAGAGGAAAAAACGCTGAGAGAAGAAGGGAGCCACTTTTGAGATTTTAAGTATTTTTTTCTCTGTTTATTTGCTAAGTTTTTCTGCATAGCTGCCTAGCTTGAGCATTTTCTGGCTTGTTAACTTGATTTCTGTATTAGTAGCTGTATTTAGAGCACAACCAAAAGCTGTTTGCTGAATTTCCTGTTTGCACTTAATTTTAAATTGTTTTTTTCTTAAAACTTGCATATTTTCTGTCCTTGACCTAGCACTCTTGTGTGGGGTCATTTACTGCACTGTTATAACTTGATATTACTTGTGAACCTCTGCTATCTCTGTAAAAAACAAACAAAAAAAAAAATCTTGCTTTTTTCCCACTTTTCTGAGAGTTAAAAAAGTTCAGTTACAGGCTTGCTGTTCCTGAACTGTTTGAAAGTTTTTGTGAGGCCATTTTTGCTTGGGCTGAAGGAGGGTCTCTCTGTTGATCAGTGGCAGTGACTAACATTGAGCAGCTTCCTGCCCCCTGTAGAGGTGGTTACTGACTTGAAACTGTAGTTTTATTGGCCACTAGGGGTCATTTCCATAACTCCTTCATCTTCCTCTCTTAAAACCTAGTTGCCTCGTGGTTTGGGCGTCTTTTCAGGCTTGTTGGCTGTTGGTGAAGCACCCTCCAAGAGGAAAAATGCTGAGAGAAGAAGGGAGCCACTTTTGAGATTTTAAGTATTTTTTCTCTGTTTATTTGCTAAGTTCTTCTGCATAGCTGCCTAGCTTGAGCATTTTCTGGCTAGTTAAACTTGATTTCTGTATTAGTAGCTGTATTTAGAGCACAACCAAAAGCTGTTTGCTGAATTTCCTGTTTGCACTTAATTTTAAATCGTTTTTCTTAAAACTTGCATATTTTCTGTCCTTGACCTAGCACTCTTGTGTGGGGTCATTTACTGCACTGTTATAACTTGATATTACTTGTGAACCTCTGCTATCTCTGTAAAAAAACAAAAACAAAAAAAAATCTTGCTTTTTTCCCACTTTTCTGAGAGTTAAAAGTTCAGTTACAGGCTTGCTGTTCCTGAACTGTTTGAAAGTTTCTGTGAGGCCATTTTGCTTGGGCTGAAGGAGGGTCTCTCTGTTGATCAGTGGCAGTGACTAACATTGAGCAGCTTCCCTGCCCTCCGTAGAGGTGGTTACTGACTTGAAACTGTAGTTTTATTTTCCCTTTTGGGTCTATTCCTGCTTCTTTCCAGCCCCTGCTATCAAGCACGCTTTAACGTGCTTTAGCGGAGTTGCCACTAGAGCAGCATCGGGCAGCCGGTTAAACAAGGTTAAACTCTTTCTGGCTCCAGAAAGTCTGTTCTTCAATTTTTCCCTTAGAACTGCTCTGTTAGGAACCTAAACAGTTTAAACCTACACTAAAAAGTGCAGCACTTGTTCCAAATAGCTTTTTCTTCTCAAAAAGCTCAGCACTTGTCTTATAAGCATATCCCTTGTCTTATAAGCATTCTCTTTGCAGGTCAAGCACTCCTATATTATACAAATCTCTCACTAGCAAAACCCCCCAGAAGTGCCCACTTCCCTGCTAAGCCCACTACTTTTCTGTCTCATACCAACTCATAATTCTTTCTAGCATGTCGAAGGGTCAGATGCTGGCGTCCTCTCCTGCCCAGTTGGTGAATCTGGGAATTCTGAGACAATGTTACAATTGCCTCATGTACACGGACAACCCTCTCCTCCTCCCACGTAACACTAACACTTGTGAGAGATGCAGCTATTTAGCCAGACTGGAGGCTGAGCTCTCTCAACTCAGGACTGGCAAGACCAGGCAAGAGGAGAAGGCAACTACACACACCACAATACTAGTCTCACATAACTCAACCACACCACTGAATCAAACACATAAACACACTAAGACATACTCGGATGCTCTGAGTAAAAATGTACCTAAACAGCAGAGGCCTCCAAAGCAGACACCCAAGCAACTGCAAACTCAATACACCACACAAACAACACATAAACAACAAAATCAGTGTGCAAAGCAGTCACTGCCCTTAAGGCCAAATACAACACCAAACATACTTGTCATAGGTGACTCCATAGTCAGACACACTGACGTCCCGCTCACCAGACTGAGTAAGGAGAAGGTCACAGTAAGCTGCCTGTCGGGCGTTAGAATCCGCCACATAACACAAGCACTCAGGTCTCTCAACAGCAGGTACAAGTACGACTCAGTCATTGTCCACGCTGGTGTCAATGACCTGAGATGTACCTCCTTGGACTACATGAAAAGAGACATTGAGGAGCTCTCTGATTATGTAGCCCAGGCAGGTATGACCCTGACCTTGAGCAGTATCCTACCTTCACCTAGAATGATGCCACAATACAGTGATAAGATGATCAGCTTTAATAACTGGCTTAAATTCTGGTGTCATTCAAAGGGGATCCAATGTCTGTCTGCCTGGGATGACATGCTGGACAAGCCACGCTGCTTCACAAGGGACGGCTTGCACCTGTCACCCTAGGCTTCCGGATATTGGCAAAGGCTCTTGCCACCCCATAGTGCCTTTTTAGGCAAGGCTCAAATTCTAAACCTACCACCCTAGAACACAAAAAGTAAAAACTAAGGGTAATGCTGCTCAATGCCAGAAGTCTCAATCTCAAGATGCACGCACTCGAGGCCCTTCTCAGTATGGAGAACATCGATGTCTGTGCTGTGACAGAAACCTGGTTCAAGGCTCCTGAGAGCACCCCAGCACTAGCAGGTTTCACCTCATATCATGCGTTCGGCCCCAAAATCCGGACAACACCAAGAAAGGAGGGGGTGTCCATATTCATAAAGGACACCCACACCTCAAGGTTGGTGGCAATGCACGATGCATCGGAGACCATCCAGGTGCAATTAACCATAGGCAAGACTGCTCTGCAATTTGTAGCATGTTACAGGCCACCCTCTCAAACTCAGGAACCTCACATGGCCTTCCTGAAAACAATGGAGGGATAAATGTATCTCCAAACACCATCATACTAGGTGACTTCAACTACCCTAATATAGACTGGGAACACTACTCAAGCCCAAACACTCTAGCCCAAAGGTTCCTGGAGTTCATAAACTCAAATGCCATGGAACAACTAGTCACCATCCCCACAAGAGGAGAAAACATACTTGATCTCATCATCACGAACATGGGATCACAATGTTCAACACCGGAAGTATACCCTCACTGGTGAGATCAGATCATAAACTAATCTCGCTGGAGGTCCTCATCCTGCCCCACCTGAAATAAAAAGACCACAGTGAAAACTTCTCAAAAGCCGACTTCACACTTCTAAAAACTAGTGTGGTCTCCTTTAAGGCCCCTGAGCCAGTGGTAAACATTACTCAAACTGCTGAATCACTTACAAATGCCTTCTACCAGCACCTACAGGACTGCATGGATCAGGCAATCCCAAACAAAACTAAGACTCTTTGTACCAAAGGCAAGCGTCCAGTCTGGTGGACCCCAGCCATAAACAAGCTCTACAACAAAAGGAGGAAGCTACTACAAGATAGAGCAAAATCCTTGATAGGTAAGACACCTTTGATCATTATAAGTAAAAAACTAAGAGCTCTCATAAAATCATCCAAGGCAAATTTTGAGAGAAAAATCACCAAGGACTCAAAAGACAATCATAAGGCCTTCTTTAGCTATGTTAGAAACCTAGGAGGAAACTCCCAGATATGCTCAGAATTAGTTAAAAATGATGTGAAGATTACTGAACCTACACACATTGCCAACATACTGGCTGACAGGTTCAGTGCAAACCCCCCCCCCCCCCAAAAGGAGAGATATCTATACCAGAGGATTGTAGCCCCCCAAACATCTCCAACGCCCAGGTGAGAACTGCTCTCTCCAAAGCAAAAAACACAGCATCCATGGGACCGGATGGTGTCCCCGGCTGTGTGCTCCATGAACTCAATGAGGAATTAAACCCGCAGTTAGGACAGCTGTTTAATCTTAGCCTCACCTCAGCATACGTACCCAAGGAGTGGCGCACAGCGACTGTGGTCCCACTGCACAAGGGCGGTGCCTCCACCGACCCTGGAAATTACCGTCCCATTAGCTTGACAAGCCTTATCTGCAAAGCCATGGAGAGGATCATAATGAAACTCATAAATAAAGACATAGGGAACTTGCAGGCTTTGGATCCAACCCAGTTTGGCTTTGTCAAAGGCAGATCATGCCTTTTAAACTTGGTTGACTTTTCGAGACAGTCACCAAGGCCATTGATGAGGGAAAGGCAGTCCATACAGCCTACCTTGACCTGGCAAAGGCCTTCGACACAATACCCCACTCAGGTATCATCGAAAAACTCATCAGCTTGAATGTAAACCCATACATCACAAGATGGGTTGCAAACTGGCTAAGTGACAGAACCCACAGGGTCAGAGTTGCTGGAGCCATGTCAGACTCAAAGCCTGTCACAAGTGGTGTCCCACAGGGCTCAGTCCTGGGTCCACTCTTGTTCAGCATCTACTTTTCTGAAGTACAAGCAAACACAGGAGGGTTATGGCTGACAAAGTTTGCAGATGACTGCAAACTGGATAGTCGAAAACACATCTGACACAGATATCCTTCAGAAGGGCCTCACAGAAACGGATAACTGGTGCCAGAGCCATGGCCTAAAGTTAAATGCCAAGACATGCATAGTCATACCCTTCGGGAAAAACAAGGTTACCCCTAGCTACCATATAGGTGGCAATCCACTGAGCACAGAAGAAGTCATCAGGGATCTGGGGACCCAGGTTGACAGTAGCCTTCGCTTGACACTCATGTTGCTAAAGTGGTTAGGAAAACCTTCTACATTGCCCACCTGATCATGAAGGGATTCACATCTAGATCAAGGGAGGTCATCATCCCCCTGTACTCATCACTCATTAGACCTATGATTGAGTACAATGCCCCATTCGGAATGTATCTGACCCGACACCTGCAGCAGCTGGAAAGGCCCCAAAAGTTCCTCACCAAAAGGATAAAGGGTCTCAAAAATATGTCTTATGCTGCCCGACTGAAAGAACTCCAGCTCTATTCAGTCTCATACCGCTTGCTCAGAGGTGACCTGTGCCTGACATATAAGGCCATGTCAAACCCTGATTTGATGAATATGCTTCACCTCAAAAAAATCTAGATCCCTCAGAACCACAAGGGCGGAGACTTAAACCTTGACACGGTTATTAATAGAACGTGCTGGAGGGACAGATTCATCACCCAGAGACTCCCTATGCTGTGGAACAAAATCCCGGTACATGTGAGGCAGAGCACCTCGCTGGCCTTGTTCAAGAGGAATCTTGACCAATGGATGGGGGATCGCAGATATACCCCAGGGATTACTTCAGTGTCACTGCTTGACAGAGGCACAGCAAAATAATAGGCATAGTTTTATTCAAACTAAAGGGGTGGCGAAAGCCAAATAACTATGGGCTAGGCTTATAAATGCCCTTGGGCAGATAGCCTAGTATGAACCTATGAACCTAAGAGGTACGGAGGTAGGACCCAGAGATGCAAGAGTAGAATGTCCTCTTGGGGAAGAGAAAGCCTTCTCCACCAATTCAAAAGCAGGACTGGAAGAAGCCACTGCCAGCCTCAGCAGATGTGAAACTCCTGCTGTGAGGGAGGAGTCAGACCTGAGTTGTCTAATACCAAGGCTCCTAGGGAAAGTAGCAGCTCCAAAAGCCTCATAGTCAAAAGCATCCCCCTGGATCTGACTCCGATGCTTCAGTTCTGAGACTTATCCTGCTCTAGGGGGATTGGCACCAAACAAGTCAGGGACACAGCTGGACTCAAAGAAGAGGCTGTCTTTGGATCTGATGTTTCAACTCTCAGGGGTGTTGGAACTGAGGGCTCTGAAATCACTGGACAAATCAGAGAAGAAGAGACAACTGAATTGGATACAAGTTGTAGGTTCACAGAACCGATGGGAGACGGAGATGGTAAAACCCCATCTGGATCTCAGCTCTGATAAACTTCCTCATCATCCTAGCCACATCTGCTTCAGAGAGGCTTTGGGAGGACCTGATAGAAGTTGAAGTCTTTTGGGTGTCTCATGTAAGACTGGAGATAAGAGCCTTGGGAAAACAGGCTCTGGAGAGAAATGGGGACTTTGAGGCTGAGGAGTCTTGGACATCCCAAATGTATCTGAAGAAGTTGGATCTGAATGCTTAGACTGGTGGCTGTGATGCAGGAGCAGGTTTAGGAGACCAGATAGGCTCAGTAGTCAATTTAGACTTCTTGGGGGGGGTTGACTTCCTGAGAACAAAGCTGAGCAGGAAGGAGTTGAAGCAGGAGGCAAACTCCTTTGAAATAAGTTATTGCATCGACCACTTACCACCCAAGAATTGAAACATGCACAGATTTGACAAAGGGTTTCAAAATGGGATGCTCCTAAGCAATAGATGCACTACCTGTGGGCATCAGAGTTGGGTATCTTATGCACACAGGAACTGCACTTTTTAAATCCTGTCAGTTTTTCAGCCATCTTAAAACAAAAAGAAAAAGGGAATAGCCTTTTTTTAAACTGGTATATTAAACAAGAAAAGGAAGAAAAATACCAGTAGTTGTATTCGATAATTACCTCAAAGATGGGCAGCAAAGTTTCTCGCAAATGGGCAATAAATACCAGCAACAGTAATGAGTAATACCCTGTAACAGTGGGTAGGAAGAAAAAACACCTAATGGAGAGAAAAAAGTAATGGTAGGATAGGGTGACAGAGAAGAGGTATAACTATGAAAGGAAAAGAAATAGGGAGAAATAAATGCTACTTTTTACTTACAAATAAGTGAATAAACTAAGCCCAGAGCTCAAGAAAGCATGAACTGTGTCCATACTGTAAGAGTGGCAAAAGAGATCTGAGGTAATGCAGAGATCTGGGGCATTATGAGTAAATGGAGGAGCTCAAGAGTCGGAGTCAAGAGTCTGAAAGAAATGCTGCCAAGATCCATCCAAGGTCGGATCAGGGACCCATTCATTGAGGAATGAAAGAAAATGACAACATCAGATTGATTATTTTATGCTGTGTGGACCATTTGGAATGACAGGCTAAATGAAATTGTTTTTAATTGTAACTGGAGACTAGCAGTAATTTTAAGAAAAATTAGATAGCGGTTGTGGAAAAAGGAGTGGGGGTCAAATAAGATAATGTAGATAGAAATTTAACAAAATAATGAAAGATAAGATATCTATTTCTGTATGACAATAATAGAAAGGAATGGGATTTTTACACTGTATAAATTTGTAAATATGTACATTTGTAAACAGTATTGAACATACTGTTTTTTTTTTACATAAAGAATCTCTACTCTTTTTGATAGGTGCCATGGGATATTATTCATCCACCCGAGCTACCACCAACTCAAGCAGATAGAGCCTCGGTTTGACATCTTATCTGAAAGATGGCAAACTCTGGTGTGCAGCACCCTACTTACGCTGCACTGTAGTGTCAACATTCATTCTACCTGGTGTGGGAACTGAACTCCCTGCCCTCTGCTCTAAATGTGAGCGTACTACCTGTTGTGCCACTGGTACTACAATAAATCATTTTATGTTTCAAACAGCCCGTGAAAAAACAGCCACAAGGACTGGGAGCATTGCCATTCTGAGAACAGAGACTGGCTAGGCTACGTAACTCACAGCAGGGCCTCCTATATCACAGTAAGAGCTCCATTTCCTTGTACCACAGACATGGTGCCAGAACAGAATGTAATAATACATCTAAGACAGTATTCAGGAGAGTACCACTTAATCATGTTAGCATGTGGGTCATTTAGCTATGAGGAGAAATGTTGGATGAACAGAAGCTGGTCCATGTTCAAATGATGCTTAAATCCAAGCTAGTATAACCCTGCAGAGATATATGGTGATGTGTTCTTGCTGCTTGTTCTTAAAGAAATCTTGCTACTCTGATGCAGTCTACCTCCATTTTATGTGTAAGCTGAACTGGTAAACTAGTGAGACTGGAGGTTGTACAGAACAGTGTGGTAGCAGGAAAGCACCAGAGGAATGGTAGAAGGTTTTTGATCTGTTTTAAATCTGACATTTCTAGTTGGCACAGATGATTAAATCTTCTACATAAATTCAGAATTTCTGCTAGCAATCAGTGGAGAAATATCATTATAACATTATCTTTTGAGTTGTTACCTGCTTTGCCACTAAACCTCTGTCAACTAAAATTTGATACTTGTGTCACAATGTGATTTTTTCCTTATTCAGCAACATGTGTTTAATGGGCCAACAGGTAAGCCCTATGACAGCTGGGAGTAATACAATGGCAAGGCACATAAAAAAGAAAAGGTGACTTGCTTCTTTCTGACAGCTGGGAGCAAAATAGTGGCAAGACACGTAAAAAAAAAAGAAAAAGTGACCTGCTTCTTATTGTTTTGATGGAGAATATACATACAAATGGACATTTTGTTTAGATTTTGAAAGGCCAGTTTTACAAATAAATCTTGATTTCTGGAGAAGTTAAAAACAGATATGCTCATCTTTATATAAATATTGCCAAATTTTGGCCACATCTTTATCAGCCATTTCACTATTAAAAATCATTTTATCATTTAGAGATTCAAGCAATATTTGGACTGCATGAACAGCAGATACGAAGCTACTTTCCAGAAAGCTGGCTATGGGAAGTCCATGACATCACTGAAAGGTAGCTGCTTATCTTCCTTTTATAACTAAACACAATATAGCAATGTTATTTCTTTCAACACTTCAAAACTCAGCTTCTATTTATATTTGTTTTATTTCCAGAATGAATTCAAAAAAGATTTCAATCACTTTACCTGATTCAATCACTACATGGGAAATACAGGGTGTTGCTATTTCAGACGATGGTAAGTAACTATATTTGTACCTTAATGCTTAGGCAGTAAAGGTAAAACAAATATTTATGTTATTTTCTGTTGTACATTGAGCTCTGCGTGTCAAAAATCATTAATCACTTTCCATTCAAGTACTAAATGACCAAGCAGAAATCTTTTATGCTTTACTACTGAGGTAAACACTGCAAAAACTAATTACTGCATTCATTGATAGCTGTAAGTATATTGATATATATATATATATATATATATATATATATATATATATGTACACACACACATATACATGCACACAAATGCACCAAAACACATTGTGTGTGTGCTACGTGGATCTGTGTCAATATGTCTCTTCATGATGCATCTTCATTTACCTTTTGCAATCACATGCAAATTCTTTTAAACATTTTACATATTTTTAAGCAAAGATACTACAAAATGCAATAAATACAGGCAATGCTTCCTGTCATGTGTGTAGCCACCCCTACTACATGAAGTTTTAATTTCAAATGCAGTGTGTCTTCTCTGCACTTTATAGCCATGTTTCTACTGAAGCTACAATCGATTTTACAGGGCCCTTTTTCATACTCCATACTACTGCAAAACACTACCGCATTATTATACTTACTTTTATATTTGACTAATTTTTACCTTATGCGCTACCATATCTATTTTAAATTTGTATTAATAATTTCACTGGTTTGGCATATAGCCAAATTACTGATAAGGTCAGGTTCAATTCTGTCAGCAGCCTTACGCTTTGCTCCATTACTTTTATACCAGAAACTATCCAGCCTCTTAATAATGAATCATGTGACTCAATAAATTCATAATCATTGGCTGAATCCTTTATATCAGTAATATAATAATTTACAGTCTCTTGGGGTTTAGGCTTTGTGCCCTTATTCAGTCAAACAGCAGTTAAGTGGCAAATCTTAATAGGCTTAGAGTAATTGCTACAATTTTCTGTACTGCTATTTTATCCCCCCACCCCATGAAAATTAAAAGCATTAAATACCTTTAAGGCTTCCTCTTCAATGACATGCAGGTGTATGGTACAATGTACATTGTCAGTCTTCCCAGCTATCCTTTTTATGGTGAGGACCAAGCTGAATTGCTGGATGCAACATGTTCTGCTTTCTGTTAAACTACCATGAGCAAAGAATGCCCGATGGTTTCAGTTGAGCCATTTTCTGACTACCAATTATACTTCTGGATTTCTAAACATATAACCTCCTAAAAGCAAATATAATTTTTCAATGCTGCAAATATTTTATCATTTGTGAAGATATTTTCCTCTCTGATATCATACGAAATATGAGTATTGTTAAGAAAAAATGTCATGCTTACTGCTAAGGTTATTCTTAAAGGATGGATATATTGTACTCATCACACATCCAAACATGGTCTGGAACTGTTTGTAGATTGGCCAAAAGCATCTGACAGAGTTGTCACAAGGGCATTCTCAGAAGTTTGGTTATTTTAGGCATTGGAAGGGATGCTACCAAATTCTGTTTTTTCATATTTTTCAAACCATAAATGAATATTGCACTAAAGTATGTCAACAGGTGTTCACTGTTTGCCACTTTTGTGTGTGTGTGTGTGTGTGTGTGTGTGTGTGTTGGGGGGTTCAAAGAACCATCTTGGGTTCCTTTTTAACTATAATGAATACAATGAAAGATGTTAAGTTAGAGTTCAGATTCTGGCTTATACTGATTATGCCATTTTGAATGGCTGTTATGAGAGCTTTACAGTATGACTTCTAAAAGCTATAAAAAAGGGATTATGATTCATAATTTGCAAATTAATTCCCAAACACAAAAGATATGCCTTTCTTTAATGATCTTTATGCTGACTAAATGATAGTTTAAACATACATGATTGAGTTAATTTGTCTGTTGCAAACCATCTACTTACTGTTTGTGGTCCTATAACTGATTCCAGTTGGAGTACTGGCTTGAGGTTGTTTTTTTGTTTTGGTAGCTAGCTTCACTCTGCTTAGCCATGATATTCACAGCTGCCATCCCCATATCATTACATTTATACACTAATAGCCACTTATACTAACATCCATCACTGTCAGTCATTCAATCGGCAAGAAACTCAGTCAATGACAACACCCTCTAACATTTATCATTATGAAATACCTCATAAACTGCATCTCTCAATATCCTCCACCAGTCAGTTGCACCTCTCATGCCAAATCCTTGCTTCTCCTCTATCTTATCCTAAATTCACTACTGCTTCTACTGTCAAATCTTAACTACTTTCCACCAAATAATATCATTGCAAACAAGCCCAGTTGTGCCCTGCTAACCTGAAACATATTTCTATATCCCCATCAGATTATTACTGTAAACTAACTGACTTCAAATAATTGAAACACCTATGATTACAAAACAATAGCTACAAATGGGTCTATATCACATTGTCGAACTCTTAAAAGTTTGAATATCATATGGTCAATACCATATGATCGAACTTTTAAAAGTTTGAATGTTTCAACGGAGATCTCCATACAGTGTGGAATGGGAAGATTTCCCTTTTCTGCACTGTAGTGCAATCTCGGAGTTGGTATATTTAAAGAGCGGGCGTATGGGGGGTGCAGAGGGGCTTGCCCCCTTCTTAAACCATTCAGGTAGTTCTTTTTCTTTGGTTTATTTATTTTTTTATTACATTTTTGAACTTTTAAAAGTTTGATCATATGGTGTTGACCATATGATGTTCGTACTTTTAAAAGTTCGATTATGTAATATAGACACCTACAAACAAATCAAACTTACCTTTTGCCTTTCACTTCTTCATACTTGCATCTTAAAAGAATATGTAATTATAAACAAAATTAAACACACATGCTACCCTTTGACACTTATCAGTACTTTACTCTTGTATCTCTGTGGACATATACGCTCAAACCTCGGGTCACTCAATATTCACATTCCTGTGTCACCAAATAACTCAAAACCAGTCAACACAACCACTATGTCCTCAGGTCTCAAGCTCTTTAACCTGAATATTTGTAGTGTCTCCAATAAAGGACTACAGGCATGGGTCTCCTCAAAAAAATATTTTTATCCCTTACCAAACCCTGGTTAAAATTCTCCATTAAATATGAAGAATTTCTGCCACAGGGCTGCAATATTATCAGTTCTGATAAATTAAACAAAAGAGGTGGTGAAGTAGCTATTATTTATTCCAAAATCTTACATCTCTATATTTACCCTTATACAGTGCCCAAATTTAACAAAACTGAAATTTTACCTTATTAAAGCTTAACACAAAGAGGTCACTGTGTGTAATTGTTATCTTTATCCCACCAAATAACAATTCCTCCATAAATGTAGATACAATGTCATGGACTATGAATAATATCACCTGAGAAACTATGATAATTGGTGATATTAACAAAAAATGTACTACTCAAAATGAAGGTTCTAATCTCATCCATCTGCATAACTTACTCAATTTATTACTTTCCCCACCAGATTCAATAAAAAGACTAATAAAAATACAGTACTTAACTAGATATTAAGCAATGCCCTGACAAAATCTCAGCTACAGGCTCACTTCCGTGCTCCCTAAGTGATCATAATCCCATATTTGCCATTCAATAATGTACCAAAAGGAATAAAAGTATCTCATGCAACCTAGTTCAAAACCTCACAAATTCTAGTTTAACCTTCATTACCTCTACACTTGTGCAAAACAACCTTTCTTCCTTAAAAACATTATCTCTAGATCACACAGTTGGAAAAATAGTTTTTACTATCAGTTTAAAGGTAGTCAGGCTCTACTAAGAAAAATATGTCCAAACTAATCCAACCCCTTCACTTACTAGAAATACCAAACAGCTAAATCAAGAAAGAGATAACATATGGAAGCAATGGTATAAAGTCAAAACTAAAACTCCCACCAGGCATGTAGACAGCTGAAAAGTCTTTCCAAGTAACTCATTCAAACCAACAAAAAACTTTCTTCACCCATCTCCAAAAATAATAACCATTCTAATCCAACAGGTCATTGAGCAGCCATAAACAAACTCCTGAAATCTGGAAAACTACACAGCCAAATCCTCTGCTATATGAAACAAACCAAATAATTGCTGAATGATTCAATTCCCACTTCAAACAAGTAAAATTTGCAGCACTAAGGCATATTTCATTTGACCCATTAGATACCCTTCAGTTCAATCAGAATAGTACCTCAGCTTTTTTCTCATCAACCGTTCCCACCTAAAAAGGTTCAAAACAAGCTATCACAACAGAAATCTACATTAGCAGATGGCCAGTTTCCTACTGAATTCTTAAAATCTGCCACAGATGCCAGAGCCTACCCCATATTGATACTATTCACCTGGTTCATATTAGAATCATATATACTCGAAATATGGAAGAAAATGCATTTCATCCCACTACATAAATGAATAAAATCATTAGAATAATCATACTATTGACCAATAGCCATATTACCTTATGTATACATTCCCAACTGCGAATGCATTTCCTAGATAATGACCTACTCTCTCCCACCCAACATAGTTTTCTCCTTTTGCATATCACCATTACAGCTCTTCTCTCCTTCTACAACAATAAATCAACTTAAGAATGAAGATAAACTAGTATCTTCCATATTCCTGGATCTGTCAAACACATTTGATACAGTCTGCCATACTAGACAACTGCCAACATTACTCCCTTGGTTTCTCCACCTCTACTCTAACATGGCTTAACAACTATTTCTTAAATAAGACACAATGTGTCAAAATGCAAACATGCTACTCATCCTAGCTACCCATAACCAAAGGTATCCTTCAGTGTCCTTTATAAATAACCTCCATAAATTCCATAACTCATCCAAACCCATTCAACCAATGAGACAAAGCTTCTGGTTCAGTAAGCAGATGACTCTGCTCTAATCTACTCAGCTCTAAACATACCTTCACTACAAGATATTGTATAACCATCATACTCCTCTACTGAATCTTTTCTGAAACAAACTAATCTTCTGCTGAACCAAAAACAAAACAAAAATTCTGCTTTTTCTCCCAAAACAATGCTCTCATCACAAAATTACCTTTATTATATCATCCACACATAACACCAAACTTCAGGTTATCACAGATACTAAATTACTTGGGGCCGCCATAGATGATGGTCTAACATTTGACCTAGACATCCTAAATGCTTTCAAAAAGAACCATATAAGCTAGGTCTCCTCTACCCTGCCTCAACTTGCAATTTAGAAAGACTACTGCCCTTTCATACCTATTGCCAATTATATCCTATGACTCTCTTCTACTCATAAATATCAACTCACCCCTTTTAACAAATGTGGAACAATGTTATAATAAAATAGAAACATTTGCAATGTATGTTCCATGTATATTCCATCACTACCTAGCACTTAACCATCTAAACTAGCTGGAATTTCACAACTGTCAAAAGCTCAGTCATCTTAAACTGTCCCAAATCATACTTCATCACCCAAACAAATATCCAGAACATAAAGCAGTAAAGGTGTTATATCCCCATCCAGATCTCTCACAGGTTAATAGGTGGTAACTAGGCTAACAGCCCAAGAGTCATTTTAAGCTTAGTCAAGATTACCCAAAATTTACCAAAATATTGCTGATGTATCAGTACCAAAACAACGTAGGTAGCTGAAAGAATCCAAAAAAACACAATACACGTTGGATAAAAAACTTTATAGAAACGCAAAGCTTTCGGGTAGAACCCTTTCTCAATACTGAATACATCCAAGTAAAAAAGCAAGTGCTTATATACAAGTCCAAAAACACATGACTGCAGCCAAAGTCATGTGACATACTTTACAAAATACATTGTATCAATACATAAAATATATATATAGAAACATATAGATCCTAAAAAAATACCCTTATATAAACCTTATAAGTATAAAAGAAAAATACATTATTAAAAAATTCTAAGGTATGTATATATGTGAATAACAAAAACTATAATATATTATTTCACATTACGTTGTAATCTTGTGAGAATAGGCTTAATGCTAACAGTATTATTAACGCCTGGATCATGATCTTCTCTTAATCGAATGATCCACTGATATTCCTTCATTTCAAGATAATTATTGATATCACCCCCCCGAAGTAAAGGTGTCACTGAATCTATGACTCTAAATTTAAAGCCATGTGAATCTCCATGCAATTGTATATGTTTAAACAAGGCATTGTTGGCATATTGCCTTCTTATTTCTGACTTATGCTCAATGATTCTATCTTTGAGCCTGCGTGTTGTTTTACCAACATAATAGGACTGACAGACAACGCACGTTGCCAAATACACCACATTAATTGAATTACAATTAGCTTTAATATTAAATTTATACATGTATTTAGTGTATGGGTGGATATATGTGGCGGAAGCTTTAGTATCAATCAAATCCACACAACATGAACAATTATGGCACTTATAAGTTCCATAACAAGAGATCTGATATAAAGAATTGTCCAGTTCTAAAACAGGAGGGCGAAAATCCTTATAGCATAACAAACTTTTAAGATTTTTCATATTTCTATAACTAAAAAATGGTTTGTTAGCTAATATTTTGGAAACATCAGGGGACGCCATTAAAACAGGCCAATACTTATAAATTACCCGTTTGACTAAAGCAATCTTGTTAGCAAAGGTAGAGACATACCTGATTACATTACCTGCATTAACATTTTGTACTATAGCAGTTTGAGTCTCATTTTGTACATTATAAGTGTTCCTAAAGTATGGTAAGTACAAACTACACCTATTACATACAACCAAATCCATAAGCTGCCTCAATATAGCAGTATCATAGCCACAACCAATGAATTCTTGGTAAATTTCCAACAATTGCATATTAAATAAGTCATCCCTAGTATTAAGCCGACTGGCCCTAATAAACTGGGACTTAACTACACCCCGAAAAACATGCTGAGCATGCATACTACTCGCATGTATATATCTCCCAATATGTGTCTGCTTCTTATAGATAGTGGTATTAAGAAGCCCATCATTTACGAAGACTTTAACGTCCAAGAATATAGCTTCGTTCTTAGATATAGTTGATTTAAATTTTAAAAATGTAGTAGTTGAATTTAGATAAGAAATAAATTGCTGTAAATCAATATTATTGCCCTTCCAAATCAAAAAACAATCATCAACAAAACGTTGATAAAACATAATTCGTGGATCCAAAAAATCATGCCCATCATGTATATGTTGTAATTCCCACTGATACAATACCAAGTTGGCGTATGTATTGGCCACGGGAGTACCCATGGCCACGCCATTAATCTGTAAATATGGTTTTTGGTCAAAAATAAAAATGTTATTACTTAATACAAGATCCAAAATAAAACAAATATTTTGTACAGAATCAGTTGTTAGAGATTCATCATTTGTTAAAAATTCTCTAATGGATTCAACACCATACATATTGGGAATTACAGTAAACAGCGAAACAATATCTAATGTTACGAACCAATATTCATCTGTGTTATACATATTAGTGTTTTGGAAATACCAGGCAGACAGTTTAGTCAAAAAATCACGTGTCCTTCAGCACAAAATTACACTTCTCCAAAAAAGGAAACAGTTGTTTCTGAAGATACACTGAAATGGGCTCAGTGACCCATTACCAGAGACAATAGGTCAAGCCGGAACACAGGAAAAATCAAAAAAATAAGGACTCTTTCTCTCCAAAGACAAGAAATGCTTCTTGCCGAAGCGGAAGAAGAACCTGTGAGCCAGGGGGAGAGGTGACAAAATAATAAAGAGGTAAACCTCTCTTTTTTCACTTAATGAATCCCCTATATATCTCTCTTCCTCTTCAAGGGTTTGACTTTTTATTTGTTGTCTTGGTCTTTGGACTTATTCATACTTGACTTAAAATGTTCTTGAACTTATTAAAATTGAAATTTAAACACTAACAATGATTTTTACTAGCATTTGTAAAAGCGTATGCGAATATTCCTATCAGCTATTACTATTTACTAACCTAGCTCATGATTTATATGGGGCTGAATTTAATTATGTTTTAGCCAATAAAATGTTATTATGTGTAATAATAAATGATAATGAATTGGCTTTGTTTTGTCTAAAATGTGTAAAATATATTAAAAAGCTTTCAGAGGGCTGGAGGTGGGAGCCGTTATTTGTTATGATGGGATTCATTAATATTATTGTTAGTATTAGTTAAGCTGCTTTACCAATTACCTTTAAAGAAATTACCTTTCAGGATATTAAAAACTATCTTTGTATGTAAAATCTTGTATTTTAATAATCTTGATTTAGATTTGTTTCATTTTTTTTTGTTTTTGTGTTTTCTCTGTTTGTCCTTGTGTTCCACAAAAAATGTAATTAAGCCTAAAATACAGACCCCATCTGGACCCCTAAGTGGAGTCATGAGGTGGTAGGGTGTCACTCA